>NW_025745189.1:748902-958902 GCF_021184085.1 Oncorhynchus gorbuscha
GTTAGTTTACTCCAATCAGGGGAGGGGTGGAAGGGTGGCAGCACCACTGTACACCCCCAGCACTTTGTTATTGGTTTTGTCCGTTAGTTTACTCCAATCAGGGGAGGGGTGGAAGGGTGGCAGCACCACTGTACACCCCCAGCACTTTGTTATTGGTTTTGTCCGTTAGTTTACTCCAATCAGGGGAGGGGTGGAAGGGTGGCAGCACCACTGTACACCCCCAGCACTTTGTTATTGGTTTTGTCCGTTAGTTTACTCCAATCAGGGGAGGGTGGAAGGGTGGCAGCACCACTGTACACCCCCAGCACTTTGTTATTGGTTTTGTCCGTTAGTTTACTCCCCCAGCACCACTGTACACCCCCAGCACTTTGTTATTGGTTTTGTCCGTTAGTTTACTCCAATCAGGGGAGGGGTGGAAGGGTGGCAGCACCACTGTACACCCCCAGCACTTTGTTATTGGTTTTGTCCGTTAGTTTACTCCAATCAGGGGAGGGGTGGAACGGTGGCAGCACCTCTGTACACCCCCAGCACTTTGTTATTGGTTTTGTCTTGTGGATGAAATGGAGGTGAGGTGCGTCGAGCAGTGTGGTCAAAGAAAAAACGTGCAGTACATATTGTTCTGTTTTATCGCGTGCAATGACGTTCGAGGGGGAAAGTTTGTAGCTTGCAGTAACTTTTTTGTTGTTGTAATATCCTAAACTGTTTCACCATTAAGGATTACCGCTTTAAAAGGTCTAAAACAATTCATTCTACTTCAAATGTACAACAAGCAAATCTAAATCAGAAAAACTAGTAACAACAGTAACTGGCATTACCTGATCCAACATATAATTCACATGAGATATGGAGAGATGTGGGTCACCAAGAAACTGCAATGAAGAGGACAATAGTGGGATTGATTATGAATGTGCATTGTATTAATTCGTGCTACAATGCATTTTGTAAATGATCTTCGGTACCTCTTGTTCGAGGTCCAGGAGAGCCTGTCTATAAGGCTGCAGCATGGAGTCCAGTCCCGTGCAGAAAGCCCGCAGGTAAACCCCATTGAGTCCGGCCTGGTGTGTCTGAATGGAGTGGTGCTCCTGCAAAGTACAATCACAGCTTGTTAAGACTATAGTATTTAGCTATATCTGATTAGTATTTGCGGTAATACTAGTACATCTCAATCTAAAAAACAACAACACATGGCACTCACTCTAAAGTTGGTTTAGATTCATTGTCACCGACTCTCACAGAATTTAACCAGTTAATCAGGATTAAAAAATATAAACCCATCTAAGGGGAGGTTTCCCGGACACAGATTAAGTGTAATTCTGCACTAAAAAGCATTTTCAATGGAGATTCTCCATTGAGTTGTGTTTTTAGTGCAGAGAGGTATACTATGAATCAGGTTTGAGGAGTTAGCAGCAAAGTAACTGTGTTCAACCTGGAATAACGGTCAAGATGAAAGAGGCTCACCTTTTAGCCAGGTACCTTTCTATGGCAATGAATCCATCAGAAATAACCTGTTCTGGGGTAGGATAACTCAGGGCTTACTATATTTATCCTGAATGAAGTGTCTGATGCCACGTTAAATGCAACTAGGAACATGGATAAATATGAGGTCAAATCATAACGTCAGTGATCTAAGGTCAGAAAGTCTGACTTTTAGAAAAAGGCCCGAGTTGGAATTCCGTGTTGGATGATCATTCAAATCGATTTTTCCCCAGTCGGAGCTACATTTTTTTTAACATTCCCAGTTGTTTTGAATGTACTGAAGTCGGAGATGTACGAGTTCCTAGTTGTTTTGAGCGATTAAATATGTAATTAATCAAGCGTTTGTGTAAAAAATATATATTAAGACACCCATCACATTACACATTTAGTAATGACAAGATGCATTTGAAGGTTCACCCACAGTAAAACTTTTGCATGACAAAAACATTTTTACTGATAGGATTGGGAAAAAAGGTGCTTGTGTGCATTGATAAGCACACCAAAGCACATCAAAGACAGCATTATTAGCCTATTTCACATCATAGCCTGCTGAATTTGCAAGATAACTTATCTTTCATGTTAATTTCGGCAGAAATGAAAATGTGGCACTGACTCTCCCATTGATTGATGGTTTCAGCATTGTCTCAATGAAGAGTTTGGCGTTCGACCAGCAACATGCGACATGCACGTGTAGTTACATGCCTGCTAGAGTTAGCGGCATGCGGACGAGCAACATCCACCATTGTAGTACTGATGAAGTATGAGCTGGAATGTGAAGCTAATTGAAGCTGGCTAGTTTTATAAAAGCCTGAGTATATCGAGCTTCAATCGTAGTTTTCCTCAAGTCTTCACCTTATCAAAAAGTAAGAGATAAGCAGGGAGAACATTGGAGAAGGAACCCCAGATATCCTTCAACGGTCTCCTCGCTTCCAAATCAAATCACATTTTATTGGTCACATTCACATTTTTAGCAGATGTTATAACAAAGGAAGTGAGAAGAGGAAAATACTCTTGGCACTTCATCTTCTGAGTATTTATCTCACCTGCTGGTGGACATGGCCTGTGTGTTGCTCTATGAACTCTGTGAAGCGAATGTAATCGGATCCCAGTTTGCAGAGGCGGTTCAGGACACTGGTCTCACTGGGATGGAGAAAGGGCAGGTCCTGGGAGACCTACAGGAGTAGCAGAGGTTCAGTTAACCCCTTACTCACAACTCCTTAACAGTGCATTCTTGAACTATGGTTCAGTTAGCTATATGTACACCGTGGAGTAAGGTTCAGTAGGATGCATGTCACACTTACCACCAGCCACTAAACAAAACTATAGTGAAGTGTACATACAGCAACAATAGAAAAAAAACTAGTGATGGGTGCCAACAAAAGCAGAAAATAAAACAATTCATAAGGTTACTAGCTAATTGCACTAGCTAGCTACTTGAGAAAAAAAAATATTCACATAGCTAGCCAGCTTCTTGCAGCGGTGTTTGTACTTTGTAGACCTAGCTTTGTACTGTAGTTAGGTAGGTAACGTTATCCCGATATACCTGTAAACCTGTCCGTTTGTTCCATGTGAATATAGTCCCAGGGTATCCACTTAACGCCAACAAGAGCTCGTGAATCATTTTAATTAATTTAAAATCGGATATCAGGTCAAAGTTTACATAAATTGCAGTGTTGAGCCTGTCATTCAATCACAACACTGCCGATTCTGTCGCCGCCGCAACCCGATGACGTATCAATGACGAGGGTGAAGAATTATGGAACTTGTAGTCTTTCCTTTGGTTTCCACATAAGTTCATTAAACGTTTTCTTCCCTTGTACGATTGATTTAGCTACTGTAATTATCATTTTTTTCTATCTAAAACCCCCCAACATATATATAAATGATCTTGAAGTAGCGATATCTTTGATCAAAAACATGTGTTGTTGCGCAATCGTGTAGCAGTTGTAGTTCGACAGTCAACTTGTTTGCATCACTGGTCATGACTCATACAGCAACGGCGCTGCCTGGACAGCTTGAGGTTTGTTCTGAACTGTATATTTGCTATCAATAAAATATATTCTGCAACTTTCTATGATATAGTTATCCAGTAAGGTATATGTTGCTCAAATAAAGCTAACGTTGGCGTAGTGCAGCCACCAATATACGTTTGTTGTGTTTGCTAGCTAGGCTAATACCCGGCGTTTGTTTTAAAGTCTTATGCTAATTCAATGCTAGCTAACTAGCTAGCCACATTGGAGGATGGCTAGCTATGTAAAATATATTAACCCGGTTGATGTTAAGTTACTCACCGAATGATATGTTTGGATTCACTTCTGATGATAAATTATCTAGTAACAACAGAGACGGTAATGTTAGATAACTGGCATTGCAACAAACCAACATTGACTTCCGTAAACAAGCGGTTTTCTGATTTGGCCCTACTAACGTTACGTGATATTTGTTATGATAGCTAAATCGCCCTCTCCCCATAATCTCGAAGTTGCTTGGTAGGCAGTGATGACAATAATCACAAAGAATAGATGCCAGGAGTGACTTTAAAAGATGTCAGAAGACGACTACTTCAGCTTCCGTAGCGTTATACTATTCCTTCTTAACAAGCCGCTGCTGACAAATTGCAGGTGAAGGACTCTGGCTATAACCATATTTCTGGTGTTATAACTATCATGGAACAGCAACAGCTTCCAGTGCCTGATAAATCTGTTGATGCCATGCCTCTAGAAAAACATGATAGAGCACAAAACACACTGGATTTACTTAGTGTGGTATATAATTTCCCATCAAATCAGCTGATTTGAGTCTTGAGTAGCCTGTTTTTGCCTCTAGTCACTGTAACACTGATATAGCCTAACACATTGTGTCCTGTGTCTCTGCTCTGTGTTACAGTGATGGCACAGGGGAGGAGTGGAGAGGACATTGTTTCAGAGTACCTGGACCAGAACCCTCACCTGGTCGAGTGGGTTGAGTCACTCCGAGGAGGGCATGAGACCAACAAGCAGTGGCATGCCAGACGAGAGTTTTTCCTGAGGAACATGGAGACGTTCCCCACAGTCCAGCCGGGCTTCCCCAGCCCCAGTCTGGACAGGCTGCTCTCACTGTCCATATGCTGGGCCAACCACATCTTCTTGGGCTGCAGGTATGTGTATTGTAGCCTGGTCCCAGATCTGTTTGTGCTGTTTTGTCAACTAGATCTCAAACAGGCGATGTTTGAGGAATGGATAGAGGAACTTAGTTTTAATGGATTTCGATGTGGAGCGTTACTGTAATATAATTTTCACACTTCACACAAAATGTATGTACATACTACTGTAAGTATATCTGGATAAAAGCATCTGTTAACTGGCGTATACTACAGAGACGAGCTGAGCTGCAATGGCCTGGTTATGCATCCACCATAGTAGTTGAAAACCTGCTGGAAATGACAGTGTGAGGAGGAAATATCAGAGACAGCACAGTATATGGTTGGGGTCTGCACTGTTGATAGTGTGAAAAGAGTATTAGTTAGAGTTATAATGGGGGGTGCTGCTGGTGTTCTTCCATAGCATCTGGTTTTAAATTGTTCAACACTAGAACATATACTCTCCAGTTTGGACCAACCAGAATGAAAAACTACTACAGTATTCCAAAAAAGTAAACCAATGTAAAAACAAACAAACAAAACAGGAGACAAGGGTCAACTGTGTTGTTTTGCAGATACCCTCAACCTGTCATGGACAGGATCAAGGAAATGGCAGAGGGAGTGGTTGTCAATGATGCTCCAGTTCGAAAGACCAGAGATGAAATCTTGGGGAAAGGAAAGAGGACTGCAGGTATGATGCTGAAATCCTACTGTATATTCAGTTGTGTACATACTTCTTATAGCTAGTTTTTGTTACTTTTTCCCCCTTCTAATTTTTATTACTACTTGTTATTTAGGACTTTGTTTGACATTTGATCTTTGATTGATATTGTACTGCATTGTTGAAGATAGTTAGCAAATAAGTATTTCACTGTACTGTTTACACCTGTATCCTGTACACTTGATCAATAAACGTTGATTTCATTTGAATTTGAATCTATTTAAAGTTTAGATTCCTTGTATAGTTTGGAGAGTCCAACTTTAAACGTTTTAATTGACGCTAATATTATAGCCCTACAAAAAAGAAATGGCCTGTCTTTGACCAATGGCCTGTCTTTGCTTCAGGGTTGTACAGTATTGTTAACTCATGGAAGTGATTCAGTACAATGAACGGCAATTACTGTGATGCTGTATATCCATTTCTGTATATTTGTGGGACAATTAAAGTGGGAAAAGTTCTGTACTTTTCCATCAAACATACTCTACATTGTTACGGTTAGATGAATCATACAGCAGTATTTTTTCTGCTGCTTTTGTTTTGGCCTTGAAGTAAACGCTGCCTATCCGACGCCTCCCTCACACCGCTGGAATCTGTCCTCTGCAGGTGAAGCCAGTGTTGCCGGGAAGAATCCCTACTCAGTTGTCTTTTATCTCGCTGATTCTCAGGGGGCGACGATGACAGCTGCGCCAAGCGGACCAAGCCTGGGAACCCCTTCAAGCAAGGCCCACCCCCGCAGGCACCTGCCGAACACCAGCCCTTCTTCAACCGCCTCTACAAGGCTGTGGCGTGGAAGCTGGTGTCGGCAGGGGGCTTCGGCCCCAACCTGGACCACTTTGAGATCCTGCGTGCCTGCACTGAGTCTTCCAAAGAGAGCCTGAGCTGCGTCTTTGTGCCCCTGAAGGACATCCCCGACCTGCCTGCGGCGCGCTCCCAGAAGGAGGGCCAGGTGTGCGAGCTGCGCTGCCAGACAGTCTATCTGGGCACGGGCTACGGGCGTGACGAGGCAGCCGCCAGGGCCATGGCATCCAAGGAGGCCCTCAAGGCCTTCCAGGGGCGCAAGGTGACGGTGAAGATCTGCCGGCGGCGGTTCAATGGTAGGGATGTAGAGGATCTGGTGCTGCTGGATGATCAGCCCAGGAACCCGGGCTTCCCTCCCGCTATCAGCTACCCCTTCCAGCCAGAGCAGCAGGGAGACGGGCCGTCGTAGCACAGCCATGGGTCATAGAGTATCCTCCGGGGGCCTTTCCAGGGTCATGTTCAGTAGGCATCAAAATGTAGTAAAATGGGAACGTAGGAATGGGGGTTTGAAATAATTTCACAATTTGAATAGTATAATGAATTTTTGTCAGATATTTGAAATATATGTGTTATTGTTTTTTGTTTTTTTACCTGGGCACTGCTGCGGGAGGGAGAGAGGCTGGCGCTCTATTGCTGCAGCTGCAGAGGGGGCGAACAGGTGGATGGAGGGAGAGAGAGAGACACCAAGGCAATTCAATGTTATTTATTATCCTATATAACAGTGCCTGTCTTGACTGGAGTAGTCTAGAGAAGCTAGCCAGCTATAGCTAGCTGGGCTAATTGAGGCCACATGCTGCGCTTTTCCCCCAACCCCATTCAGATAAAACAACAGCCTACCTGTTGGTTGTTATTCTTTCTCATTTCGCTAAATTTTAATTCAGTAATTTTATTCCATCTTGCATTGCATAAGTGAACTTTCATTCCACTTGTTACACATTTAGCCTCTTTTCCACGTTGATTGGCCTACATAAACAACAAGCTACACATGGCTACCGGTCGGCTGCCGGTCTTTTTATGAGGTGCACTGTGCACGTCATAAAAACAACATTAAAAAGTTAGTTTTATTAAATTAATAATTTGAAATGGCATGGTATATCCTTGTATGTAACAATGTCCAATGGATATTTTAATTTAGAAAAATAATTTTCTGTGTAAAATAGGCCTATATTTCTTTCTTCTCACAAAATTGTATACTCACACAAGTATTCGAATACTAACGTCTGTTCGAATATTCGAATAACCATGCACATCCCTAACTGGGAGGAACTACCTCTCCTGGTCCAATAATACATGCTAATTTCAGTTTCTCGTTCCGAAACGTTTTGCTACTGTGTGCCCTAATGAACACGGCCCTGGTATTTAGAAGTTGTGTGGGTTTGAATGGAGCTGCTCTATGAGTCATACAGTACCACTGAATGGATGGACTCAATGCATCACCACCACTTAGTAGTTTTTACGCTTTTATTATTCTTGAGGAGCGTATACCCAGTTCTTGTTCCATAGGTCATTTGGATTCCTTCAGAGTGGGGATGGGAAGAAGTTTAGTCCCTTTTAGTATCGGTTGTGCCTGTCTGCTGCCTACAACAATGGAGAAATGTACACACTTCGTAAGGGTGTGGTTCACAAAATGTCACCACATTTTCCCTCCTTTGCTTGGGTCTATAGTCACGCCATGCACTTTCCTTCTATGTCCTCTAGCTCAGGGCTCCGGGGTGAAGTTCCCCCTAGATCTAGGATCAGCTTCCTCTCCCTCAATCCTAACCTTAGTCATTAGTCAGGAAAATGCTAAACTGACCCAGGATCAGCCTCTAGGTGCAACTTAACCCTACACCTAGCTCAGGACTATGGTGGATAGTGCGGCTGCACTGGGTCTGATCCTCAAGCCATTTAATCAGCTATCTGATGAACAACCCGACCACTAGACGAGGGACATTTCTACCGTTTATCAATACCGTTAATAACATGCAACTAATGAATCCTGTGTGGCTCGTCATTCGAGTTTTCTATTGATGCTTCAAATCTCCCTGAGTGATCACATTACAAATGTTATGCTTTTTTTGTTTAATGAAGTTACAAAGTTAGTCATGGAATGAGAATGAGGTATACTTTTGATCATTTAACACCGGCTCCCGTATTTAAAATGCACAAGTCCTCTGACAGAATCATTATTTCAACTGTTGTTTTCTGTTCACAGTAGAATGCATTGTTACTATTATAACTCAGTGTGTTTGTCTGAATACAAACGGAGGCATCTTGTTTAGTTGTTCTGCATGATGTAGATCTTGTTGATGATGGAACTTTGACATTCATTTAAAACCACTCTGTTCTATTTTGTGTGAGGAAAGCTGTCGAGAAAATGTCGGTTTTTGTTATGTTTATGAATTGATTCAGTAATTCTAAAGGAGATGATTGGCGTTAAGCCAGGTTCATAGAATTGTACGATATGTTTGATAGTGCTTGAGTCTTTACATTCAAAAATCATCAATGGAAGATCGCTGCTGTAATGTTTTGCTTTTCAAAGCTGAATGATATGAAATGGGTTGCGTTGATGTGTAAATGGCCACAATATTTAGTGACATTTTACATTTCTATGAGCGGTCCCTGTTTCTATATTTTTGTTAATAAAAATAATTTAAGAATGTTTGTCATCCAATGATTGTCTCTTATCCACACTGACATGAAGAGGGTGAAACACATTTATCAATGACAAGAACATAGATTAAGTCCCAATTATGGTAAGGTTGGGTTGCCATCAAGTCTTTGGGGTTTGAATTTTGATAGTTGTAGCCTTATTGATTATTGACTGATAGATTATTTCAATTCATCCATACAGGTTTTGGAGAGGTGCAGGGGCCTGCCACACTGGGCGCCCGGGGAGCTGTTGTTGTAGGGGATAAAGTGCCTTGCTCAAGGGCACAAGGGTTGCTGGCTCGTCTCCCTAACCGCTAGGCTACCTGTCGCCCATGTAGTATGTCTCAAGCATAATGACTCAGGCTAATGAAAACACATGCTAGGATATATTTAAGCAATACGGCACGAGAGGGTATTGTATATGGCCAATATACCATGGCCAAGGGCTGATCTTAGGCACGACGCATCGCCTGGATACAGCCCTTCGCCATGGAATATTGGTCATATACCACAAACCCCCGTGGTGCCTTATTGCTATTATAAACTGGTTACCAACATAATTAGAGCAGTAAAAATAAATAGTTTGTCATACCCGTGGTATGCTGTCTGATATTCCACGGGTGTCAGCCAATCAGCATTCAGGGCTCGAAACAACCCAGTTCATAATAATCAGATAATGTTCTTGTCATCCACTTTTTCTCATTACAGTCCTTAGAGTCTGCTACTGATTTACAAGTAATTGTGCCTAGTCACTCTCCCTGGCATCTTCATTACGTTCTTCTCTCAATAGCCGTAATAATAATATAATAGATGCACCCATCAAAATGCATTTTGAGTCACCCTTGGTCGGCTCCTTGTTCCCGCTTAATAGGTGTTATTTGCTTTACAAGCCAAGTCAAGTCCTTATAAATCGTGATTTAATTGGCATATTGGTGGCTGACCTCATCCTGACCCGCCGCTGTCTTGCGTCACCATCATAGTGTTTCCTTCAGGTTGTTGTAGTACTGCTGGAGAGTTAGTATGTGTTTACGCTACTCACAGCTAGTTAACTGTGGAATATGTTCCTTTAGATATACACTGAGTATACAAAACATTAAGAACACCTGCTGAATATTAGGACGGTGTTCCTAATGTTTGGTATACTCAGTGTATAATACTTAATGAGTGAAGGGAAAAGGATGTTTTAGCACAGCATGGTAACAGACCATATGTATGTAGTGTGATTGTAACAACAAGGCATTGAGGGTCCTTTGGAATGAACATTATTGTATGTGGTGGGGAATTGAATCTGATGGAAAAGTTTTCTGTACAACCCACAGATGGTGTTTCATAGATAGAGATAACACTCACACACATACATGAGTGCATCTGACCCTTGTCAATTTGATGAGTCAAATATTTTAATTGTACCTGTCTCACTCCCTATCAAATAAAGACATATGCCAGAACTAGCAACAGAGCAAAATACTGCATGAAAGACAATGCTGTGTTTAGGTTATGTAAAGTTTATGTAAATAAGCCAGCTGCAGCATAATTTGCTGTGTGACCTGATTTCTCTGGCTCTAAACAGCCCATTATTAACTACCATGTTTGTCCTCACATCTGAAGTGTCAGCCGAATAGTTATTTAAAGGCCCAGTGGAGTCAAAAAACAACCTTCTGCACAACAACACTCCCCACTCTGAGCCAACTCCTGTGCTCTGTTGGGTGAGACTTTTGAGCTTTGAGTGGCATGTGTTCTTGCACCGAAGATGAAGAGTTTGAGCTCTGCCCTGGACAGAACTGAATGCACGCTGCCAGTGGCGTGTATTCATGGGTGGCAAGGGAGGCCAGGCTTCCACCCAAAAACGGACCAAGAAAAATAAAACAAATCTTGAGTCTTTATGTGTTTCAGAATTTTCGAAACAGCGTCCCTCTGTCTTGGTATATGTAGGCCATCTATTTGATGCCCCCTGGTCCAAAAGAGTATGGCGATGTTGCTGCAAGCCAGCGAGCACCCTTGAATAAAAAAAGTATCAAATAATAGATAATCAGCATTGAGCTAAACTGA
The DNA here is from genome assembly GCF_021184085.1 of Oncorhynchus gorbuscha. Lineage (NCBI taxonomy): Eukaryota > Metazoa > Chordata > Actinopteri > Salmoniformes > Salmonidae > Oncorhynchus > Oncorhynchus gorbuscha. The sequence goes on from NW_025745189.1 coordinate 759,696, forward strand.
GTGAGCGCAACTGTGAATGGTCCTGGCATTCCAAAAAAGTGTCAAGGGAAGCCAGTTTGGATTTGGCTTCACTCCTATCAAATCACATTGAGAGCATAGGTCATTGACAGAAACAACTTGAATTGTTGCACCTCCTTTTGATTTCCTCCAGCGGCTAGCTAGCTAAAATTGTCCCTTTCCTTTAGGCCTATACAGTATATAACGGTCACAAGGCATATGAACCAACAGATTATAGAGCAAACAACACAATTATCACAACATATAGGTTGTAACCGCTACTGTCTGTTACACAAACATGTTCAATCATAGAGACATGTACAGATATCACGCTTGTTGTTGGCCAACTTTTTTGGAGAAGTTAGATTTGATTTGTCTCCACTATTGACTTAACGTTGTTTATGACCAGGCTCTTTGCAGGAAAGTAAGTTTGATGTGCGTCGGTGCATGCCGTTAACATTGCCTTCAGCAGGTAACTTTCAGATAATGGTCCTTTTTCCAGTCTCATTCATCATCACTGTCCCGAGTGGCCTTCTCTGTGTGTGCATCCATCAGACTATACTGTCAACCAGAGAGTTCCCCCCTCCAGCGATCTATTCAATATGAATAAACATAAAGGAAACTAACGTATAGAGAAGTAACACCATGTGTGTGTATCACATGGGTATGTGTGAAACTCACTCCCCAGACTGAAGTAGCCCCACTTATGGCGCGTCTGGTAAGATGCTTCAGCTGGGCGGTCACGTACGTTTGCAAGGAAAGGTCCTGGGCTCGAGCCTAGGTATGAGCCCATTCAGGAGGAAGCGGTACCTGCTAGGCAAGCTGCGTGAGGTCCATTACAGGTGGTGCGGTGACGCTGATCTGCAGTTCCTCTCAGATCAATGCTGGGGACTGGGGTTGCTGTAGAGTAAGTTGGGGGGGGTGAATGTAGAAACTCATTCCTTAGCCTGAAGTTGACCCTGATCTGCAGTTCCTCTCAGATCAATGCTGGGGACTGGGGTTGCTGTAGAGTAAGTTGGGGGAGGGGGTGAATGTAGAAACTCATTCCTTAGCCTGAAGTTGTGCCGCTGAGGAGCTTGCTTCTCAGTGACGCAACTGGTAAGACGATTCAGGAGGGCGGACAGTGTGTTTGAAAGGCAGGCGCCAAATAGACCGAAATAACATTCTGTTCCTTTCCTGAGACAGGGTATATTTGTGTTGTAGAATGTAACACAATCTAAGGAAAAAGAAACACACACCTATTTAGGCGAGGTGCTGGCTAGCAGAGTGGAAAACTTGAAAATAAAGGAGAGCCGCACACTCTATGAGCTCAGATGCAAAAAATGAATGCCCAACGTTTCGACAGGAAAACTGTCTTCACCAGGGTATGAACGCAACACATTCATTATTAATGAGACATGGGCCCATCGGAGAAGAGAGAGGAGAGGAATCAGAGAGACAGCCTGGACAAGTGAGGGATGGAGGGATGGAGGTGGAGATGGTGGAGATCAACCGCAGTGGGAGAGGATGGGTCAATTTGAGCTATTTAAGTATGTGGTGTTGTAAGGCAATCCACAACTATGAACTATGTCAGCAATCCCACCTCCTGCCTTACAACACCTGTCTCGGTGTCACCGATTGCATTTATATAATTAGCTGATATGACCTCACAGCCTAACAATGTCCTACAATTCAGTCCTATGTTTGAATCAGATACACACCTTGGTGTGATAATATGTGAGAGTATGTGTTCCAAATGGCAACCTATTCTCTATACACTGCTCTACTTATGACCAGAGCCCATCAACAACAACTTGATTTACAACATGTTTTGCAAACACCAACTGTCAGGTTTGTGAGCCACTTTGGGTGGAACAGAATGGAAAAAATCAAACCAGCTACTTTTGTGTTATTTCAGGAAATACTGTAATAAAAGGGTTTGCATTCCTCTAACCGAGTAATGTTGGTTACCTCACAACAATGCAAAGACACCCCAAAAAAGCCTGGAGTGACACCAATGCTTCTATGGAAAAACACTACAATGGAAATAGTTAAATAACACACATTTTATTCACTTCAAAACCATAAAATATTCTCTACAAGTTGAACTTTTGTGATTATATAACTTTTATTCATCTTAATAAAGGTAGTGTAAATGTCTAATGCTCTAAGTAAATACTATTTATAAGATTAAACAAATGTACATACACTACTGTTTTGTTTATGTCCGACCATATCTCCATTTGACCTAAAAATGCTATTTCATTCTCAGTCCAGACAAGACTCAGCCCTCATGAATCCATGTACTTCATGACTAATATTATCGGTAGGTATTTTTTACTTCATGAGTTTGTAGGAAATAACCCATAACATTATCGCACACAGCATTGCGCATCATCTTTATGCATGTGGATCATGAAATGATTGGAGCAAAGAGAGACCACTCAGACTGCTTTACAAAACAAGATAGAACGCTGTTTATTCATAGCACAACTCATTTCTGGTTACAGAAACATCCAGTTGAAAATAAAACATCTCATAACTTCAAAATCAGCCTTTTTGGGGACAATCCTCAGAATGCAACCTGTCACTCTCCGGATAATCCTTATATTGTAGTATCATAACAATATTCCTATATCACATATCGTTCTGATATAATAGTTTAAGTTTGGCATCAACTTCTAACTTACATTCAGACCAATTCAATTCACAAGCACTTGAGCAGGTAAGAGTTGCAGAAAGCTCCGCGAGGACAGTCGCACATTTTGCCGATTCTCGCGCCCTTTCTCACTGCGCACTGCTCTCCAACGTCGCACTGAAAAAAAGAAGGTAGACAAAATAAGACCGTGTGCGACATTTTTGCCAACAGATGCAAAGTTCTGTGGGGCCATATCCACCTGTCACCACATCAGATCATATCAGATCACATCAGATCACATCATCCACAAAACATTGCACATGAACGCATTTAGTGAAAGTTAAAATGTTGAAATGTAGTTTTACGCGCCAGTTTAGGGAATCCGTTTTTGGAAATATAGGTCGTTCCTTTTTAAGAATGTTCGTTCAAATTGTTAAATTTACCGTAGGGACTTGGCCGAATTTCTTTTCCCAGAATGGAAGTCTCTTGGTCTGCAGCTTTTTAAGAACGTCATGTAGTGCTCCAAGCTGTGGGAAATATTGACACATTAGAATGAGACATCATTCCAAAGCAGACCTTTCAAATAGACACAAATCTAATGCTCATTAACCATTAAAGTTGCAGGTTTTACTAGATAGAATATAAACTAGATAGGAACTTACCAGTTGCTTTTCGTTGGTCAAATTCGGATCTTTGGGGTAGAAGTCTCTCACACTTCTTGTGTCGAGGTCCAATTCGGAATCCGAGTAGTCAATTTCAGCACTAAGAACGATGGACAGCAACACCGCGCAAACCACCGCTCTGGTCCATAGCCTGGAGCTCTCCATGGTCCTAATGAGATTGCGCACAGTAGAAGATATCTTTCGTCTCCAAAAGGTCCCGTTCTAATACTCCAGTTACCGCAATCCAAACACCTTTTATCTGTGTACCGCCGTGGCCGAAGTCTGTAACTTCCGTTGCGCCACCTTAACCATAGATTTTTCATGCGTAAGAGAGATGGCGTGGGTGAGTCATTACGTAAAGTTGGATGGCTTGAAATTGCTTAAAGTTGTGGGCGCTCCTACAAGGCACAGCTTACTCACTTTTTTTCCCATTGTCGACATGATATGTTTTCTATGACATGGTACAGTGTCTTCGGAAAGAATTCAGACCCCTTGACTTTTTTCCACATTTTGTAACGTTACAGCCTTATTCTAAAATGGATTGAATTGTTTCACCCCTCATCAATCTACACACAATACCCCATAATAACAAAGCAAAAACAGTTTAAAAAAAATGTTTGCTCATTTATTTAAAAAAATGAAATAACACATTTACATAAGTATTCAGACCCTTTACTCAGTACTTTGTTGAAGCACCTTTGGCAGGGATTACAGCCTGGATTCTTCTTCGGTATGATGCTAAAAGCTTGGCACACTGCAGATCCTCTAAAGCTCTGTCAGGTTGGATGGGGAGTGTTGCTGCACAGCTATTTTCCGTTCTCTTCATAGATGTTCGATCGGGTTCAAGGCCTTGGTTTTGCTGGGACACTCAAGGACATTCAGAGACTTGTCCCGAAGCCACTCCTGCATTGTCTTTGCTGTGTGCTTAGGGTCGTTGTCTTGTTGGAAGGTGAGTCTTCGCCCCAGTCTGAGGTCCTGAGCGCTCTGGAACAGGTTTTCATCAAGGATCTCTCTGTACTTTGCTCCGTTCATCTTTGCCTTGTTCCTGACTAGTCTCCCGGTCCCTGCCATTGAAAAACATCCCCACTGCATGATGCTGCCACCACCATGCTTCAACGTAGGGATGGTGCCAGGTTTCCTCCAGATGTGACACTTGGCATTCAGGCCAAAGAGTTCAATCTTGGTTTCATCAGACCAGAGAATCGTGTTTCTCGTGGTCTGAGAGTCTTGAGGTGGCTTTTGGCAAACTCAAAGTGGGCTATCATGTGCCTTTTACTGAGGAGTGGCTTCCGTCTGGCCACTCTACCATAAAGGCCTGATTGGTGGAGTGCTGCAGAGATGGTTGTCCTTCTGGAAGATTCTCCCATCTCCACAGAGGAACTCTAGAGCTCTGTCAGAGCAACCATCGGGTTCTTGGTCACCTCCCTAACGAATGCCCTTCTCCCTCAATTGCTCAGTTTGGCTGGGTGGCCAGCTCTAGGAAGAGTCTTGGTGGTTCCAAACTTCTTCCATTTGAGAATGATGGAGGCCACTGTGTTCTTGGGGACCTTCAATACTACAGAAATGTTTTTGTACCCTTCCCCAGAGCTGTGCCTCGACATAATCCTGTCTCAGAGCTCTAAAGACAATTCCTTCGACCTCATGGCTTGGTTTTTGCTCTGGCATGCACTGTCAACTGTGGGACCTTATATAGACAGGTGTGTGCCTTTTCAAATCATGTACAATCAATTGAATTTACCACAGTTGGACTCCAATCAAGTTGTAGAAACATCTCAAGGATGATCAATGGAAACAGGATGCACCTGAGCTCAATTTCGAGTCTCATAGCAAAGGGTCTGAATACTTATATAAATAAGGTATTTCTGTTTATTTTTTTTTTTATGCATTTGCAAAAATGTGTAAAAACCTGTTTTCACTTCGTCGTTATGGAGCATTGTGTGTACATTGCTGAGATGTTTTTATTTAATTTATCCATTGTAGAATAAGGCTGTAACTCAACAAAATGTGGAAAAAGCCAAGAGGTCTGAATACTTTCCGATGGCTCTGTTTGTAGCAGAAAGAGCTTCCCCATATTCATGTTGGACGGGATGACGAGGTACATTTGGAGAGGGGTCATTTGTTGGCAGAGGAAAGACGGAAGAAAAAGTGTTTCTCGGATAGAGCATGGCGCCTGCAACGCCAGGGTTGAGAGTTCGAATCTCACGGAGGACCAGTACAAAACGTATGTACTCACAACTGTAAGTCGCCCTAAATAATAGCGTCTGCTAAATTACGTAAATAGTTACGCTATATCAGTGTAGGTGATTTTATCAAATAATTACACCAGTTTTATAGTGTATTTTGGACACATTACAGATTACACGTGAAAAAGAAAATGTAGGACTATAGTTTTAGTTACCTCTGGTGCCATGTGCTGTATGTTTATGTCTCATTTTCTCGCCAAATAATCATGGCATTCAGAAATCATCATACGGCAAATATGTGAGCCTGTCTTTGTGTGTCACCTCTCCCCTCGTTCTGTGAAGAGACTTGGTTGGGAAACAGACTGAACTGGTCAGAACTGCACATGACGCACTAGCCTACTCATCTTTAACCATTCTGTGCATTAAGACAATTAACCACAACACAAGCAGGGTTATCGTGTAGAGATGATCATTAGAAATATTGACACAGATCACAGAAGGATATACTGTGTTGCTGTCTTGCGGTTACATTATGTTTTGTTCTTGATCATCTCGGTTTCTGACGGCAGCATCAAGTGTCTCCGGGTTCGGAGCTGGCTATTCACTAAACATCCGAGACATATCTTTTGATCTCTTATTTCCGCGATATCCCAGTTTCCTGTCTGTCAGCCCGAGACGGAGATGAGGACTAAAGCGCTTTGATTGCGCTGGGGCTGCTGCGCGTTTGTGAGTCACTACTCTATTTTCCAATTACCGACTTAGACGCCGATAGGCCTATTAAAACATTTTTATTCACAGCAGATTTAAAAAAAAAAACATGTTTATTAGCAGTGGTGGAAACGTACCCAATTTGTCATGGGCAACTTTGTCTCAAGTAAAAGTGAAAGTCACCCAGTGAAATGTCACTTGAGTAAAAGTCTAAAAGTATCTGGTTTTAAATGTACTTAAAGTGGTGGAAAAAGTACCCAATTGTCATACTTGAGTAAAAGTTTTAAAAAAGAGGAAAAAGTAAATGATATTGGCTACATCAAATGTTTTAAATAAGCAAACCAGTTGGCACAATTTTCTTATTGTTTAAAAAAATATATGGGACAGTCGGGTGCAGGTTTCTTACCGTTCCACTCAAGCCAATTTCAATAACTAATTTGTTATTATTTGTGATCAGTTTGCTTTGCTTTTATTGAACGTAGGCCTACGCAAAGATGTCTGCATTTGTGTTGAGTTGTGATGTTTTGCATTGTGTTGTTGCCATGGTTTTATTCAACAGCAAATCAGCTGCTAGGAGAGCTTCTCCTCTCATTCATGTATTTCCTAACTAGACCCAACAACAAAGCACCAATTAACCTACAAATGGAGGGTCAAGGAAATTAAGCTTTTTATTGATCATGGAGGCAGCCAAAGCCAACCCACATTCTGGGAAATTCAGATAATGAGAACCAGATTTCTGTCAGACCAAATAAATCAACCTTGGTGGTATACATAGGGCCTACTTCAATCCATCAATGTAGAAGGCGTCAGGCACTGACTGCAAAACTTAGTCTGGCTCTACTTTTTAGTGCAACAACAGTAGTTACTCCATATATGCTTTTTTAAATCTACAATTGAATGGAAAAGTTTCATTAGACAAGACAATATTTGTATTGATCTGTCACACATAAAACACAAAAATACCAACAAACACAACAAACACAGTCAACACCACACAATGTCATATAAAGAGCTCCAGACCATGTTATTGATTGATTGATTTTATTTGATGTTTGTGTGTGTTTAGGAGTGCAATAGGGAGGAGACAAGTGAAAATACAGTAGAAAAGTACAAGAGAGAGACAGGATCCAGGTTAAATGTTATCCAACTTGTTTGCCCTGAGTGAGGGATTCTGTTATGATGGTATGAAGGCACACTTCCTTTCTCAGCTCTTCTAAGAGCCATCAAATCAAATCAAATCAAAACTATTTCTATAGCCCTTCGTACATCAGCTGATATCTCAAAGTGCTGTACAGAAACCCAGCCTAAAACCCCAAACAGCAAGCAATGCAGGTGTAGAAGCACAGTGGCTAGGAAAAACTCCCTAAAAAACTCCCTAGAAAGAAACCTAGAGAGGAACCAGGCTATGTGGGGTGGCCAGTCCTCTTCTGGCTGTGCCGGGTGGAGATTATAACAGAACATGGCCAAGATGTTCAAATGTTCATAAATGACCAGCATGGTCAAATAATAATAATCACAAGCAGAACAGTTGAAACTGGAGCAGCAGCATGGCCAGGTGGATTCGGGACAGCAAGGAGTCATCATGCCCGGTAGTCCTGAGGCAAGGTCCTAGGGCTCAGGTCCTCCGAGAGAGAGAAAGAAAGAGAGAAAGAGAAAATTAGAGAGAGCATCCCTAAATTCACACAGGACCCCGGATAGGACAGGAGAAGTACTCCAGATATAACAAACTGACCCTAGCCCCCTGACACATAAACTACTGCAGCAGAAATACTGGAGGCTGAGACAGGAGGGGTCAGGAGACACTGTGGCCCCATCCGATGACACCCCCGAACAGGGCCAAACAGGAAGGATATAACCCCACCCACTTTGCCAAAGCACAGCCCCCACACCACTAGCCATGCATCTACACTGCAGCTGTCATCCACACAAAGAACACTATATACTGTATATTTACTGAACAAAAATATAAACGCAAAATGGAAAGTGTTTGTCCCATGTTTCATGAGCTGAAATAAAAGATCCCAGATATTTTCCATATGCACAAAAAGCTTATTTCTCTCCAATTTGGTGCACAAATTTGTTTACATCCCTGTTTGTGAGCATTTTTCCTTTGTCAAGATAATCCATCTGACAGCTGTGGCATATCAAAGGCTGATTAAACAGTATGATCATTACACAGGTGCACCTTGTGCTGGGGACAATAAAAGTACCACGGATGTCTCAAGTTTTGAAGGAGCGTGCAATTGGCATGATGACTGCAGGAATGTCCACCAGAGCTGTTGCCAGATAATTGAATGTTCATTTCTCTACCATAAGCCGGCTACAACATCATTTTAGAGCCTCCACATCCGGCTTCTTTATCTGAGACCAGCCACCCAGACAGCTGATGAAACTAGGCAGTATTTTTGTGTGTAATAAAGCCCTTTTGTGGGGAAAACTAATTCTGATTTGCTGGGCCTGGCTCCCCAGTGGGTGGGCCTTGCTCCCAAGTGGGTGGGCATTTGCCCTCCCAGGCCTATCCATGGCTTTGCCCCTGCCCCTGTGAAATCCATAGATTAGGGCATAATTCATTCATTTCAATTGACTGATTTCCTTATATAAACTGCAACTCAGTAAGATGGTTGAAATTGTACCATGTTGCGTTTACTGTTTTTCAGTATATATATATATAGTTCCATCTGTTTTTCAGTATATATATATATAGGTCCATCTGTTTTTCAGTATATATATATATATATATAGTTCCATCTGTTTTTCAGTATATATATATAGCTACATCTGTTCTTCATGTACACATTCCAGATAGAACTGCAGCCAAGTTGGAGGGTGAAGTTGCCCTAGAAACTGATCTTGGTCAGCTTTCCATTTCCTCACTAATGGTTAAGGTTAAGATTGGTGGAGGGGACACTGGATCTGTACCTAGGGGAAACTTCACCCTGGAGCCAGTTACAATCCACATTCATAGTCCACATTTTGCTGACCTGACAGAAAAGTTGTTAACTTTCCACTAATCCAAAACTTTCCAGGTTTCCAACACCCAGCAATAATTATGTTTGTTGCAGATACTAAATTAAAAGGCCATAACAATTATTTGTGTGTGTGTGTTACAGCCTGTGCTGTGTGTGTGTGTGTGTGTGTGTGTGTGTGTGTGTGTGTGTGTGTGTGTGTGTGTGTGTGTGTGTGTGTGTGTGTGTGTGTGTGTGTGTGTGTGTGTGTGTGTGTGTGTGTGTGTGTGTGTGTGTGTGTGTGTGTGTGTGTGTGTATTACTGCTTGTGTGTATGTGAGTGTGTGTTACTGCCTGTGTGTGTTATTGCCTGCTTGTGTATCAATGTTGCCTTCCTTTCTTTGAAGTAAATTCCTAGCTGAAAGGCACTGCTGTTGTGTAGGAGATCTCATCCTTCATTATTTCCTCCCTTAATTATCCCTTCCTCCCCTCTTCCTCCCCTCTTCCTTCTCTCTTCCTCCCCTCTTCCTTCTCTCTTCCTTCTCTCTTCCATCTTCCTCCCCTCTTTCTCCCTTCCTCATTCTCTCTTCCTCCCCTCTTCCTTCTCTCTTCCATCTTCCTCCCCTCTTTCTCCCTTCTTCATTCTCTCTTCCTCCCCTCTTCCTTCCATCTTCCTCCCTTCTTCATTCTCTCTTCCTCCCCTCTTCATTCTCTCTTTCATCTTCCTCCCCTCTTTCTCCCTTCTTCATTCCCTCTTCCTCCCCTCTTCCTTCTCTCTTCCATCTTCCTCCCCTCTTTCTCCCTTCTTCATTCTCTCTTCCTCCCCTCTTCCATCTTCCACCCCTCTTTCTCCCTTCTTCATTCTCTCTTCCTCCCCTCTTCCTTCCATCTTCCTCCCTTCTTCATTCTCTCTTCCTCCCCCTTTCCTTCCATCTTCCTCCCCTCTTTTTCCTTTCTTCATTCTCTCTTCCTCCCCCTTTCCTTCCATCTTCCTCCCCTCTTTTTCCTTTCTTCATTCTCTCTTCCTCCCCTCTTCCTTCCATCTTCCTCCCCTCTTTTTCCCTTCTTCATTCTCTCTTCCTCCCCTCTTCCTTCCATCGTCCTCCCCTCTTCTTCCCCTCTTCCTCCCCTCTTCCTCCTCTCTTATTCCCATCTTCCTCCTTTCTCCCTAATAAGATCCCACTTCTGCTGTTGTTTGTCTTATCGAGACTCCCAAATCCTCCCTTTGTAGCCTTTCTCCCCTGTGTGTGTGTGTGTGCTTGCGTGTGTGTGTGTGTGTGTGTGTGTGTGTGTGTGTGTGTGTGTGTGTGCGTGCGTGTGTGTGTGTGTGTGTGTGTGCTTGTGTGTGTGTGTGTGTGTGTGTGTGTGTGTGCGTGCATGCATGCATGTTTGTGGGTGTGTTTCAGTAGTGTCTAATTATCAAGCCAAAAAGGACTTTGCGTTGCTGCCATTGATTCTACGTGGGAGTGGATGATTACGTCCTTCTCACCCCAGATATTTAAATGTTGTTTACTCTCTCACAGTAGAGGGCAATCATAAGATCTGGGCTCAAATGAACACAAAGAAGTTGGCTGAATCCCAACTGGCAGCCTATTCCCTATATGGCTTTGCTCAAAAGTAGAGCACTATATATACAGTATAGGGAATGTGGTGCCATTTGGGACACAGAGGAGACAGCATCCTGCTCTGCACCCAGCTGCTGCGTCATGGCAGAGGGAGTTGGAACAAAGCTAGAAATATTGTCTTTCATGGGAATAAACTTGGACTTGCACCTCACTTCTTTCTTGAGAAGGTTCACTGTATGCTCACACACACACACACACACACGCACGCACGCACGCACGCACGCACGCACGCACGCACGCACGCACGCACGCACGCACGCACGCACACACACACACACACACACACACACACACACACACACGCACGCACACACACACACACACACACACACACACACACACACACACACACACACACACACAGTTTTCTTTATCTGGATCCCCATCAGCTGATGCCGGGGTCCAATTCGTCTCTGATCTGTGAGTTGAGTTTTTAGTTCAGTTTAGTTTTATGTAGTATATGACAGCTAAAAGCAGGGTTGCCAAAGTTACAACTTGTTTGGAAAGCTCTGGGAAAAGTAGACTTTCAATATGTAAGAAAGTTAGACTGTCTCCTCTCTAACCTTCCTGTCTATTTCTGTGGAACCTCTTGAGCCTTGCTGTGGTGAAGCTGTGATTACCTGCACCACAAAGTCAAATCTGCTCTATCCTCATCTCTTCTCCATCTCCTCTCCTCTCCTTCATCTGCACTGATTGGAAAATACTTGGCAGGTGAAAACAATATGGTGGCTGCTCATCATGAGGCTGGCTTCCACCTGGTCAGTCCTTTCAGATAAGAGCAATCAAGGAGAGGAGATGACGATAGAAGTGGTTATGGAGCGGGCCAAGAGCTTCAAGTTCCTTGGCATCCACATCACTAAGGACTTAACATGGTCCACACACACCCACACAGTTGTGAAGAGACCTGTATCTTCTTCTTTAAGAGGCTCCTCTGTCCTTCACTCGTTACCTGTATTAATGGCACCTGTTTGAACTTGTTATCAGTATAAAAGACACCTGTCCACAACCTCAAACAGTCACACTCCAAACTCCACTATGGCCAAGACCAAAGAGCTTTCAAAGGACACCAGAAACAAAATTGTAGACCTGCACCAGGCTGGGAAGACTGAATCTGCAATAGGTAAGCAGCTTGGTTTGAAGAAATCAACTGTGGGAGCAATTATTAGGAAATGGAAGACATACAAGACCACTGATAATCTCCCTCGGTCTGGGGCTCCACGCAAGATCTCACCCCGTGATCACAAGAACGGCGAGCAAAAATCCCAGAACCACACGGGGGGACCTAGTGAATGACCTGCAGAGAGCTGGGACCAAAGTAACAAAGCCTACCATCAGTAACACACTATGCCATCAGGGACTCAAATCCTGCAGTGCCAGACGTGTCCCCCTGCTTAAGCCAGTACATGTCCAGGCCCATCTGAGGTTTGCTAGAGAGCATTTGGACGATCCAGAAGAAGATTGGGAGAATGTCATATGGTCAAATGAAACCAAAATCTAACTTTTTGGTAAAAACTCAACTTGTCGTGTTTAGAGGACAATGAATGGGGCCATGTATCGTGAGATTTTGAGTGAAAACCTCCTTCCATCAGCAAGGGCATTGAAGATGAAACGTGTCTTGGTCTTTCAGCATGACAATGAACCCAAACACACCTCCCGGGCAACGAATGAGTGGCTTCGTAAGAAGCATTTCAAGGTCCTGGAGTGGCCTAGCCAGTCTCCAGATCTCAACCCCATAGAAAATCTTTGGAGGGAGTTGAAAGTCCGTGTAGCCCAGCAACAGCCCCAAAACATCACTGCTCTAGAGGAGATCTGCATGGAGGAATGGGCCAAAATACCAGCAACAGTGTGTGATTACCTTGTGAAGACTTACAGAAAACGTTTGACCTCTGTCATTGCCAACAAAGGGTATATAACAAAGTATTGAGATAAACTTTTGTTATTGACCAAATACTTATTGTCCACCATCATTTGCAAATAAATTCATTAAAAATCCTACAATGTGATTTTCTGGATTTTCTTTCTCATTTTGTCTGTCATAGTTGAAGTGTACCTATGATGAAAATTACAGGCTTCTCTCATCTTTTTAAGTGGGAGAACTTGCACAATTGGTGGCTGACTAAATACTTTTGCCCCATTGTAGGTGGAGAGAAGAAAGAGAAAGGTGGAGAAAGGAGGGAGGGAGAAAAGAAGGGGAGAGGTGGAGCGAGAAACAAAATAAGTCTTATCAAGAGAGGAGAAGTGATCTCTATCCAGGGCTATAATTACAGCTGGCCAATGCCACTGTCACCTACATGCATGTTGATCCAAATCAGTCAGGTTTCAAGACTAGTCATTCAACTGAGACTGCTCTTCTCTGTATCACGGAGGCGCTCCGCACCGCTAAAGCTAACTCTCTCTCCTCTGCTCTCATCCTTCTAGACCTATCGGCTGCCTTCGATACTGTGAACCATCAGATCCTCCTCTCCACCCTCTCCGAGTTGGGCATCTCCGGCGCGGCCCACGCTTTGGATTGCGTCCTACCTGACAGGTCGCTCCTACCAGGTGGCGTGGCGAGAATCTGTCTCCTCACCACGCGCTCTCACCACTGGTGTCCCCCAGGGCTCTGTTCTAGGCCCTCTCCTATTCTCGCTATACACCAAGTCACTTGGCTCTGTCATAACCTCACATGGTCTCTCCTATCATTGCTATGCAGACAACACACAATTAATCTTCTCCTTTCCCCCTTCTGATGACCAGGTGGCGAATCGCATCTCTGCATGTCTGGCAGACATATCAGTGTGGATGACGGATCACCACCTCAAGCTGAACTTCGGCAAGACGGAGCTGCTCTTCCTCCCGGGAAGGACTGCCCGTTCCATGATCTCGCCATCACGGTTGACAATTCCATTGTGTCCTCCTCCCAGAGCGCTAAGAACCTTGGCGTGATCCTAGACAACACCCTGTCGTTCTCAACTAACATCAAGGCGGTGGCCCGTTCCTGTAGGTTTATGCTCTACAACATCCGCAGAGTACGACCCTGCCTCACACAGGAAACGGCGCAGGTCCTAATCCAGGCACTTGTCATCTCCCGTCTGGATTACTGCAACTCGCTGTTGGCTGGGCTCCCTGCCTGTGCCATTAAACCCCTACAACTCATCCAGAACGCCGCAGCCTGTCTAGTGTTCAACCTTCCCAAGTTCTCTCACGTCACCCCGCTCCTCCGCTCTCTCCACTGGCTTCCAGTTGAAGCTCGCATCCGCTACAAGACCATGGTGCTTGCCTACGGAGCTGTGAGGGGAACGGCACCTCAGTACCTCCAAGCTCTGATCAGGCCCTACACCCAAATAAGGGCACTGCGTTCATCCACCTCTGGCCTGCTCGCCTCCCTACCACTGAGGAAGTACAGTTCCCGCTCAGCCCAGTCAAAACTGTTCGCTGCTCTGGCTCCCCAATGGTGGAACAAACTCCCTCACGACGCCAGGACAGCGGAGTCAATCACCACCTTCCTGAGACACCTGAAACCCCACCTCTTTAAGGAATACCTAGGATAGGATAAAGTAATCATTCTCACCCCCCTTAAAATATTTAGATGCACTATTGTAAAGTGGCTGTTCCACTGGATGTCATAAGGTGAATGCACCAATTTGTAAGTCGCTCTGGATAAGAGCGTCTGCTAAATGACTTAAATGTAATGTAATGTAAATGTTAGTACAGGGCCCATCACTGCCACAACACGCTTTTATGGACCCTGATGTAAGAGAGGGAGGAGGAGGACATGAGGGCAAGGTGAAGCTGCTCCTCGGGTCGGTCAATTGTTCTGTGTCTGTGATCTTAACTTTTTCTCTTCCTCTCTATCTCTCTCTTGGTCTCTGTCTGTCTTTTCTCTTCCTCTCTATCTCTCTCTCGGTCTCTGTCTGTCTTTTCTCTTCCTCTCTATCTCTCTCTCGTTCTCTGTCTGTCTTTTCTCTTCCTCTCTATCTCTCTCTCGTTCTCTGTCTGTCTTTTCTCTTCCTCTCTATCTCTCTCTCGTTCTCTGTCTGTCTTTTCTCTTCCTCTCTATCTCTCTCTCGGTCTCTGTCTGTCTTTTCTCTTCCTCTCTATCTCTCTCTCGGTCTCTGTCTGTCTTTTCTCTTCCTCTCTATGTCTCTCTCGGTCTCTGTCTGTCTTTTCTCTTCCTCTCTATCTCTCTCTCAGTCTCTGTCTGTCTTTTCTCTTCCTCTCTATCTCTCTCTCGGTCTCTGTCTGTCTTTTCTCTTCCTCTCTATCTCTCTCTCAGTCTCTGTCTGTCTTTTCTCTTCCTCTCTATCTCTCTCTCGGTCTCTGTCTGTCTTTTCTCTTCCTCTCTATCTCTCTCTCGGTCTCTGTCTGTCTTTTCTCTCCTCATATCTCTCTCCTCGTCTGTCATTCTGTCTGTCTCTCTTTCTCTTCTTTGCTCTCTCTATCTCTCTCTCGGTCTCTGTCTGTCTTTTCTCTTCCTCTCTATCTCTCTCTCGTTCTCTGTCTGTCTTTTCTCTCCTCATATCTCTCTCCTCGTCTGTCATTCTGTCTTTGTCTCTCTTTCTCTCTCATGCTCTCTCCTTTCTCTCTCCCTCCCTTTCTCTCTCGTTCTCTCTCTCTCTCTCTCCTTTCTCTCACTCTCTCCTTTCTCTCTCCCTCCCTTTCTCTCTCCCGTCCTCTATCTCCAATTTTAATGTCTTCAGGCCTCTAATTTCTTTAAGGTTTTTTGTTGTCAATGAGAGTCACTCACACTCACACACACACACACACACACACACACACACACACACACACACACACACACACACACACACACACACACACACTATCACACAACACACAACACACACACTAACACACACACACACACACACACAGTGCCAACAACACACATACACACACACACACACACACACACACACACACACACACACACACACACACACACACAGGTTTTGTGTTGATACCAGCTGTGACTGACACCTTATTGGTAGATAGCAAGTGAGACAAGAGAAGCCATGTCCAAATCAAATTAAATCAAATTGTATTGGTCACATACACATGGTTAGCAGACGTTAATGCGAGTGTGGTGAAATGCTTGTGCTTCTAGTTCCGACAATGCAGTATTATCTAACAAGTAATCTAACGATTTCACAACAACTACCTTATACACACAAGTGTAAAGGAATTAATACATATATGTACATATAAATATACGGATGATCGATGGCTGAATGGCATAGGCAAGATGCAGTATATGGTATAGAGTACAGTATATACATGTGAGATGAGTAATGTAGGGTATGTAAACATTATATAAAGTGGCATTGTTTAAAGTGACTAGTGATACATTTATTACATCCAATTTTTAATTATGAAGTGGCTCGAGATTTGACTCAGAATGTTGGCAGCAGCCACTCAATGTTAGTGACGGCTGTTTGAGATAGAAGCTGGCTGTTTGAGATAGAAGCTGTTTTTCAGGCTCTCGGTCCCAGCTTTGATGCACCTGTACTGACCTCGCCTTCTGGATGATAGCGAGGTGAACAGGCAGTGACTGGGGTGTTTGTTGTCCTTGATGATCTTTTTGGCCTTCCTGTGACATCAGGTGTTGTAGGTGTCCTGGAGGGAAGGTAGTTTGTCCCGGGTGATGCGTTGAGCAGACCTCAATACCCTCTGGAGAGCCTTACATTTGTGGGCGACAGGATGCTCTCGATTGTGCATCTGTAAAATTTTGTGAGTGTTTTTGGTGACAAGCCAAATTTCTTCAGCCTCCTGAGGCGCTGTTGCGCCTTCTTCACCACGCTGTCTGTGTGGGTGGATTTCAGTTTGTCCGTGATGTGTACGCTGGGGAACTTAAAACCTTCCACTTTCTCCACTACTGTCCCGTCGATTTGGATGGGGGGATGCTCCCTCTGCTGTTTCCTGAAGTCCACGATCTCCTTTGTTTTGGTGACTTGAGTGTGAGATTATTTTCCTGACACCACACTCCGAGGGCCCTCACCTCCTCCCTGTAGGCCGTCTCGTCGTTGTTGGTAATCAAGCCTACCACTGTTGTGTCGTCCGCAAACTTGATGATTGAATTGGAGGTGTGCATGGCCACGCAGTCATGGGTGAACAGGGAGTACAGGAGAGGGCTGAGAACGTACCCTTGTGGGGCCCAAGTGTTGAGGATCAGAGGGGTGGAGATGTTGTTTCCTACCCTCACCACCTGGGGGTGTTCCCCTGAGCTGCATGCAACTGGAGCTCAGCATGCTAAATGCTGAGCTCCAGTCGATGAACAGCATTCTTACATAGGTATTCCTGTTGTCCAGATGGGTTAGGTCAGTGTGCAGTGTGATTGTGATTGCGTCGTTTGTGGACCTATTGGGGCGGTAAGCAAATTGGAGTGTGTCTAGGGTGTCAGGTAGGGTGGAGGTGATATGATCCTTGACTAGTTTCTCAAAGCACTTCATGATGACGGAAGTGAGTGCTATGGGCGATAGTCGTTTAGCTCAGTTACCTTAACTTTCTTGGGAACAGGAACAATGGTGGCCCTCTTGAAGCATGTGGGAGCAGCAGACTGGGATAGAGATTGATTTAATATGTCCGTAAACACACCAGCCAGCTGGTCTGCGCATGCTCTGAGGACGCGGCTAGGGATGCCGTTTGGGACGGGCGTCTGGGACGGGCCAATGTTTTACTCACGTTGGCTGCGGTGAAGGAGAGCCCGCATGTTTTGGTAGCGGGCCGTGTTGGTGGCACTGTATTGTCCTCAAAGTGAGCAAAGAAGCTATTTAGTTTGTCTGGGAGCAAGACATCGGGGTCCACAACGGGGCTGGTTTTCTTTTTGTAGTCCGTGATTGACTGTAGACCCTGCCACATACTTCTTGTGTCTGAGCCGTTGAATTGTGACTCTACCTTGTCTATATACTGATGCTTAGCTTGTTTGATTGCCTTGCGGAGGGAATAGCTACACTGTTTGTATTCGGTCATGTTTCCGGTCACCTTGCCCTGATTAAAAGCAGTGGTTTGTGCTTTCAGTTTTGCTCTAATTCTGCCATCAATCCACGGTTTCTGGTTGGGAAGGTTTTAATTGTCGCTGTGGGTACAACATCACCGATGCACTTGCTAATAATCTCGCTCACCGAATCAGCGTTTACATCATTGTTGTTGTTCGACGCTATCCGGAACATATCCCAGTCGACATGATCGAAGCAATCTTGAAGCATGGAATCAGATTGGTCGGACCAGCGTTGAACAGACCTGAGCACGGCCGTTTCCTGTTTTAGTCTCTGTCTATAGGCTGGGAGCAACAAAATTGAGTTGTGGTCAGATTTGCCAAAAGGAGGGAAAGGGAATGCTTTGTATGCATCGCGGGAATTTAGTGTAACAATAATCCAGGATTTTGCTGCAATGAATGCAGCCTCGGGATATGTGGTTTCCAGTTTACATAGAGTCCAATGAAGTTCTTTCAGGGCAGTCGAGGTGTCTGCTTGGGAGGGGATATACACCACTGTGATTATAATCGAAGAGAATTCTCTTGGTAGATAATGTGGTCGGCATTTGATTGTAAGAAATTCTAGGTCAGGTGAACAAAAGGACTTGAGTTCCTGTATGTTGTTATGATCACACCACGTCTTGTTAATCATAAGGCATACACCCCCGCCCTTCTTCTTACCAGAGAGATGTTTGTTTCTGTCGGCGCAATGCGTGAACAAACCAGGTGGCTGTACCGACTCTGATAACATATCCGGAGTGAGCCATGTTTCCGTGAAACAGAGAATGTTACAGTCTCTGATGTCTGTCTGGAAGGCAACCCTTGCTCGGATTTCATCTACCTTGTTGTCAAGAGACTGGACATTGGCGAGTAGTATGCTCGGGAGTGGTGAGTGATGTGCCCGTATATGGAGCCTGACCAGAAGACCACTTCTTCTGCCCCTTCTGCAGAGCCGTTGTTTTGGGTCGCCTGCTGGGATCCGATCCATTGTCCTGGGTGGTGGACCAAACAGAGGATCCTCTTCGGGAAAGTTGTATTCCTGGTCATAATGTTGGTAAGTTGATGCTGCTCTTATATCCAATAGTTCCCCCGGCTGTATGTAATAAGACAGATTTCCTGGGGTAACAATGTAATAAATAATACATATAACAAAATACAGCATAGTTTCCTAAGAATGTGATGCGAGGCGGCCATCTCTGTTGGTACCGGATGTAGTGCAGATAGATTAGTGCAGATATATGCACTAATGACGATTATGTTGGCATGCTCACATGGACAGCCAACAATTTCCTTTTCCAGAATGGGATGGCAAATTACTCAGACATCTGCAATAACTACAGCCTGGTGTCTGTGTGTATTATTTTCTGAGTAGTTGTCATGTCTATTGTGTTCTGAATGAATGACTCATAGGAGTAACTGCCTTGTTGTCTTAGTGCCAGTTTGAGCTGTGATTTAGACAGTGTTTTAAGGATCATCCCCCTCCTCTCTGTCTCTCTCTCTCTGTCTCTTTCTCTCTCTGTCTCTCTCTCACTTTCTCTTGCTTTCTCTCACTCTCTACACATAGAAAACAAAGCCGTGTATAGTTTCTGTGACTGCAGCGGAATGGTCTCTCGGGTCCTCCTATTTTTCTGATGACGTGGATGTTGATTAAGGTAGCCCTCCACACCTCCTCTTCTTTCTGATGACGTGGATGTTGATTAAGGTAGCCCTCCACACCTCCTCTTCTTTCTGATGACGTGGATGTTGATTAAGGTAGCCCTCCACACCTCCTCTTCTTTCTGATGACGTGGATGTTGATTAAGGTAGCCCTCCACACCTCCTCTTCTTTCTGATGACGTGGATGTTGATTAAGGTAGCCCTCCACACCTCCTCTTCTTTCTGATGACGTGGATGTTGATTAAGGTAGCCCTCCACACCTCCTCTTCTTTCTGATGACGTGGATGTTGATTACGGTAGCCCTCCACACCTCCTCTTCTTTCTGATGACGTGGATGTTGATTAAGGTAGCCCTCCACACCTCCTCTTCTTTCTGATGACGTGGATGTTGATTAAGGTAGCCCTCCACACCTCCTCTTCTTTCTGATGACGTGGATGTTGATTAAGGTAGCCCTCCACACCTCCTCTTCTTTCTGATGACGTGGATGTAGATTAAGGTAGCCCTCCACACCTCCTCTTCTTTCTGATGACGTGGATGTAGATTAAGGTAGCCCTCCACACCTCCTCTTCTTTCTGATGACGTGGATGTAGATTAAGGTAGCCCTCCACACCTCCTCTTCTTTCTGATGACGTGGATGTAGATTAAGGTAGCCCTCCACACCTCCTCTTCTTTCTGATGACGTGGATGTAGATTAAGGTAGCCCTCCACACCTCCTCTTCTTTCTGATGACGTGGATGTAGATTAAGGTAGCCCTACACACCTCTTTGATTCAGAGGAGTTTGGTTAAATGTGGAAGACACATTTCAGTTGAATGCATTTATTTGTGCAACTGACTAGGTATCCCCTTTCCATCTCTTTCTGTTTCTCTATCTCCCCCCTCTATCTCTCTCCCACCCCCATATCCTCCCTGTGAATGACTGCTCTATATGTTTGTGAGAGTTTCACCTTTCCACAGAGGGGTCTTATTAGTGTGTAGTCCAAACTGTTGGGACCCTACAGACAGAAGTTGGCAGATCATCTGTACCGACTTCAGACGAGTCCCAAGACGCTTGTAGGAGTTGTAGAGTAAAACAGAGAACGCCATCGCGTTCATGAGTCTCCTCTTTCCATAATAGTTGTATGTCAAACCGTTGGAATTCTACAGATGATTTTATGAGAAGACCGATTTTCGGGATGTCTCATGGTTTGACAAACTCCACTGTCAACTTTCACCACAGATGCAGAAGTGCGACATCGGTGGATGCGGTGGATTGAGATGCATCCAACCCCATAAAACAGATACTGTATCTCTAATCCAACCCCATAAAACAGATACTGTATCTCTAATCCAACCCCAAAAAACAGATACTGTATCTCTAATCCAACCCCAAAAAACAGATACTGTATCTCTAATCCAACCCCAAAAAACAGATACTGTATCTCTAATCCAACCCCATAAAACAGATACTGTATCTCTAATCCAACCCCAAAAAACAGATACTGTATCTCTAATCCAACCCCAAAAAACAGATACTGTATCTCTAATCCAACCCCAAAAACAGATACTGTATCTCTAATCCAACCCCAAAAACAGATACTGTATCTCTAATCCAACCCCAAAAAACAGATACTGTATCTCTAATCCAACCCCAAAAACAGATACTGTATCTCTAATCCAACCCCAAAAAACAGATACTGTATCTCTAATCCAACCCCAAAAAACAGATACTGTATCTCTAATCCAACCCCAAAAACAGATACTGTATCTCTAATCCAACCCCAAAAAACAGATACTGTATCTCTAATCCAACCCAAAAAACAGATACTGTATCTCTAATCCAACCCCAAAAACAGATACTGTATCTCTAATCCAACCCCAAAAAACAGATACTGTATCTCTAATCCAACCCCAAAAACAGATACTGTATCTCTAATCCAACCCCAAAAAACAGATACTGTATCTCTAATCCAACCCCAAAAAACAGATACTGTATCTCTAATCCAACCCCAAAAAAACAGATACTGTATCTCTAATCCAACCCCAAAAAACAGATACTGTATCTCTAATCCAACCCCAAAAAAACAGATACTGTATCTCTAATCCAACCCCATAAAACAGATACTGTATCTCTAATCCAACCCAAAAAAACAGATACTGTATCTCTAATCCAACCCCAAAAAAACAGATACTGTATCTCTAATCCAACCCCAAAAACAGATACTGTATCTCTAATCCAACCCCAAAAAACAGATACTGTATCTCTAATCCAGCCCCAAAAACCAGATACTGTATCTCTAATCCAACCCAAAAAAACAGATACTGTATCTCTAATCCAACCCCAAAAACCAGATACTGTATCTCTAATCCAACCCCAAAAAACAGATACTGTATCTCTAGTTTGAGCTGACAGATTTTTATGGGGATTTTTGTATTATGCTAATTCGATTTCCGTGGGAGTGCGGCCATCGACTTGAGGGGGTTAACTCTTTTAGGAAAGGTTTTTGGGTATAAAAACATCTTGTTCATCTTATTAACTGCTAAACAAAATCGTAATTAGTTGTATTAGCTGGGCTGAAATAAAAGCTTGCACACCTTGCTCTCTTGGGTTGGTGACCAGTGATGTAGAGTAGATGGATGCGTGCTTGTTCATCTTATCAACTGTCCATCATAGTTGGGTTGGAACAAAAGCCTGCACACCAGTCCCACTGGACACAAACGTCAGTTCAAGGTCTAGTTTTTAATTTACATTTCATTGAGTTGTCAACTAACTTGAATAAAAATGTAAAAAATCACAATGTCATTGGATTTAGGTTAAAAATTAGGGGTGGACCAGCTTTAATATTGAAGATATTGCAGATCCAATCCGTTTGTAACGTTTGTCGTCTGGAAAAAGAGAGGAGGACCAATGCGCAGCGTGGTAAGTGTCCATTATTTTAATAAAACAACTGAACACCGAACAAAACAACAAAAACGACAAACGAACAGTCCTGTAAGGTGATGAAAAACACTAAACAGAAGAAAATGGGGAAAACAGGCTACCTAAGTATGATTCTCAATCAGAGACAACGATCGACAGCTGCCTCTGACTGAGAACCATACCAGGCCAAACACAGAAATACAACAAAGAAAAAAGAATGTAGACTACAAACCCTGAATTCAAAGGCTGGTTGAAGCCGTTTATTGGAGATGATACACGGGCTGATTTCTACGCCAAACTTAGTGATGTAAAAAAACACATGACAACTCAAAAACATACTCAAAAGGCAAAGCCTTATAACAGTTCCACCCAAAACAAGCTGCCATTTATGGTTTAAAAAATGACTCTGCAAAAAAGGCTGAGGCCACCATGGCATTAGCTATCACTGAACACTGTTCCATGCTGGCATGGGATCACATTGGAGAAGCATGTAGAGCTGCTTTCTCAGACTCCACTGCTGCTACCCACTTCAACATGCACAGGACAAAGTGCACAGAAATGATTAATGGTGTTCTAACACCATACTTTCTGAAAAAAAGTATGGTGGTAGATGTGGGTGACCAGCATTTCAGCCTCTGAGTCCACGGATGTAAGTGTTTCTAAGTACCTGGGGGTTGTGATAAGGTACTTTAGTGACACCAAGCAGGCAATTGTATCAACATTTCTGGGGCTTGTTGAGTTGGAGGGAGGAGATGCCAAATCTATAGCCCGTGCTGTAGTGGCTTTCCTCAAAGTGTTGTCTTAAAAAAGAGAAACTCCTGGGGATAGGGACTGACAATGCCTCTGTTATGACGGGGATTAACAATGGGGTCCATAAAGTGCTGAAGGAGGAGTATGGCCTCATATCTGGTTCTTATTCATTGTGTGTTCCACTCTCTGCAGCTTGCTGTAAGTCATGCTTCCAATGACACCATCCCTCGAAGTGTGGAGTACTTGGTACGAGAGTGGAAGTGTCTCCAAAGTGTCTTTTCAGTGTCTCCAAAGTGTCTTTTCAGTGTCTCCAAAGTGTCTTTTCAGTGTCTCCAAAGTGTCTTTTCAGTGTCTCCAAAGTGTCTTTTCAGTGTCTCCAAAGTGTCTTTTCAGTGTCTCCAAAGTGTCTTTTCAGTGTCTCCAAAGTGTCTTTTCAGTGTCTCCAAAGCGCAGGGAGGCCTACAAGACCATATATGAGACAATCAACTGTGGGGAGAAACCTTTACAGATAACCAAGGTGTGTGCCACGCGTTGGCTCTCCATTGAACCCGCGGTTTCAGCACAGTGGATCTGGGCTGATTCCGGTAGAGAGTCAGACTCGACTGATGTCATGTGGCAAGAGTCTGGCCCGCCTTTGGCAGTATTAGTTATGGCTAGGATGCGGGGATTGAGCTCATGCCGAGTTATCTGGCCCAAATGTATTACTTGGGGCTCTGGCCGATTGTGCCTACTCTCTGGCAAGATGATTACATGGGCTGCTTTATATAATTAACATTTAATTATTTATTTATTTTACCATAAAATGGTCGTTCTATTGGATACGGAAGAAAACTACATTTAGATTCCAGCTTTGAAAGTAATTTTGCGCGTTTTCAGTATGGCTAC
Organism: Oncorhynchus gorbuscha; assembly: GCF_021184085.1. NCBI lineage: Eukaryota > Metazoa > Chordata > Actinopteri > Salmoniformes > Salmonidae > Oncorhynchus > Oncorhynchus gorbuscha. The sequence goes on from NW_025745189.1 coordinate 783,572, forward strand.
TAGTTGAGTTTAAACAGCCCCCTTGGGTGCACATTTTGAACCTAGCTAATGAACAGCTGGAACCTAGCTAATGAACAGCTGGAACCTAGCTAATGAACAGCTGGAACCTAGCTAATGAACAGCTGGAACACAGCTAATGAACAGCTGAAACCTAGCTAATGAACAGCTGGAACACAGCTAATGAACAGGTGGAACACAGCTAATGAACAGCTGGAACCTAGCTAATGAACAGCTGGAACACAGCTAATGAACAGGTGGAACACAGCTAATGAACAGCTGGAACCTAGCTAATGAACAGCTGGAACCTTGCTAATGAACAGCTGGAACACAGCTAATGAACAGGTGGAACACAGCTAATGAACAGGTGGAACACAGCTAATGAACAGCTGGAACCTAGCTAATGAACAGCTGGAACCTAGCTAATGAACAGCTGGAACCTAGCTAATGAACAGCTGGAACCTAGCTAATGAACAGCTGAAACCTAGCTAATGAACAGCTGAAACCTAGCTAATGAACAGCTGGAACCTAGCTAATGAACAGCTGGAACCTAGCTAATGAACAGCTGGAACCTAGCTAATGAACAGCTGGAACCTAGCTAATGAACAGCTGGAACCTAGCTAATGAACAGCTGGAACCTAGCTAATGAACAGCTGGAACCTAGCTAATGAACAGCTGGAACATAGCTAATGAACAGCAAACGATGACAAGGGTGGTGTCTCAAATGGCACCCTACATAGTGCACTACTTTTGGCCAGAGCCAAATGAGTCCTGGGGAAAAGTAGTGCACCACATAGGTAATATGGTGCCATTTGGGAAGAAGATTACATCCACTATTGCTGACTGATTCGCTTGCTGTGCCTTGTACCTTACTGACGAGTGACAACATTTTTAACATTGTTCTGTTATTAAAGGTTCAATCTATATTAGTTACTGATGTTCAATGGTCATTTAAATGAATGATAAAGATATACCCATTGACTCCTGAAGAATATGGGGGCTCCCGTTTTGGGGTGGGGACCTCTGTTTTTCTGGAAAACATATAATAGATTGTGGCTTTAAGATATTAATAACTTCAATGTAAACAAATCAAATCAAATCAAATGTATTTATATAGCCCTTCGTACATCAGCTGATATCTCAAAGTGCTGTACAGAAACCCAGTCTAAAACCCCAAACAGCAAGCAATGCAGGTGTAGAAGCACGTGATTGAATACAAAGCATCAAACGTCTTTACAGAAAAGAAAAGAAAGAAAACATGAAGAAAACGTCATCAGAACTAAAATCCAATTCCATCCTCAGCGCTCTGCAACAACTGACCTTGAAAGCGAGGGAGGTAAACTTTAGACTGCATAACATGCCCCCACTATGTTTATTACTCTCTTGTTTTTCTCCAACTCCCCCTTTTATCTTTTCTCTCAAATAACGTTGCCTTGAATCCTGACCCATTTCATGTTCTCAGGCTGCTGGTAAGGTCTTCCTGTCAAAACCAATCTCCTCACTTTTGGAGATGTTTTCTTTTTTCTTGTGCTTTAAATTTCTCTCTCATCTCTCTGTCCTCTCAAAATCTGGTAATCTCCTTCTGTGTTCTCTCTCTCCCCTCTCTCGTTAAAACCCTCTGTATATTTGACATTATCTACGTCTTCAGTTCTGATGCATAATTCAGAAAGAAAGAAAAAGATGGCCTCTTTCACAGTCGAGTGGGTGGAGGCTATGATTAATGCTTATCTTTGACAGCTACAGACTTTAAATGATAACATTGAGATCTTTAAAGCCTGCCTAATAAAGCCAAACACCATCTGTTGAGATGCTAAATGCGTGGGTAGGTAAAGTGTGTTTATAGCTGTGTGTTTGACAAGGCTTTATTATTCAGAATAATACTCGTCATGAATGGAATGGCATATCATAAGAGCCTGCCTTGTTGGAATAGATAGACTTGTTACATTGGGTTAAGCAGTTGTTCCCTGGCCTCTTTCTAATAATGACAAAGAGGAAACAAGCAGCAACTCATGACAGAGACAGAGAGAGAGAGACAGAGAGAAAGAAAAACAGAACGAGGGACAGCGAGAGAGAAAACGGGAGAGATACCTCAATCCACCCATTCCTTGTCCTCTCATCAGCCCTGAGGCAAATGGAGCAGTGTCGGGTTCATTGGATCAGTACACATGTGTACACTCAGAGCACCTCCCCTCGTCGGCCCTGCAGTCCCTCAGCACTGGCCTTGTGCGTCATCTTGAGGTAATTGAGGGTTCCAAGTTCGGAACCTTTCTGTCAGCCTCCACATCTTGGTATTACTATTATTGTTCCTAAAAAGAACATGCTTATTTCTGTGTTTGCACTATATGGAAACCTTGGCGTCACAGGAGGTTGGTGGCACCTTAATTGGGGAGGTCGGGCTCGTGGTAATGGCTAGAGCGGAATAAGTGTAATGGTATCAAATACGTCAGACACATGGTTTCCAGCACCCTCAGCACCCCTAGTTCCAGTGGCTATGGACAGTAGTAAAAACACACACACACCCTCAGCACCCCTAGTTCCAGTGGTTATGGACAGTAGTAAACACACACACACCCTCAGCACCCCTAGTTCCAGTGGCTATGGACAGTAGTAAACACACACACACACCCTCAGCACCCCTAGTTCCAGTGGTTATGGACAGTAGTAAACACACACACACACCCTCAGCACCCCTAGTTCCAGTGGCTATGGACAGTAGTAAACACACACACACACCCTCAGCACCCCTAGTTCCAGTGGCTATGGACAGTAGTAAACACACACACACACCCTCAGCACCCCTAGTTCCAGTGGCTATGGACAGTAGTAAACACACAAACACGCACGCACGCACGCACGCACGCACGCACGCGCACGCACACACACACACACACACACACACACACACACACACACACACACACACACACACACACACACACACACACACACACACACACACACACACACACACACACACACACACACACACACACACACACACACACACACACCTAAGCATTATGGGATGTTAATTGCTTAAAGGAAAGTTCCACCCAAAATCTTTTGATATTTATTTCATTAGTCCATTGTTGACAAAATGTTTAGTCCCATTTGTTCCGTTCCATCCATTATAATGAGCTGTCCTCCCCTCAGAGCCTCCTGTGCTTGGTGTTGAGTGTGACATTAAACTTTTGTAATGTTGATGAAAATCTTCCTCTCCTTTCCTCGGCTGCAGCCTGCGCAGATGTACGTAGATACACACACACACACATGCTGTACATGCACACACACACATACACACGTGCACCCACACATTCACAAACACACAGACACACAAAACACACATGCACACACATGTGCACACACACGTGCACACCCACACACCGCAACCTTTCACATTCAAAGGTTCGGGCTCTCCACAGCACATTAAACACATGTGACAGGAGAGGTGACATGGAAGAAAATATCATAACATGATAAACACAATGTGTTGTGGTTAAGAAGACAAAACAGTCACAGACTGACACACACACACACACACAGTGACTTTGAAAGAAGGGTCTCAAAGGAGTATAGGGTCTTTAAAGGGTGTGTGTGTGTGTGTCTCAGTCACCAGATCTTAACCCAACTGAACACGTATGGGACATTCTGGAGCAGTGCCTGAGATAGCATTTTATACCACCATCAACAAAACAACAAAATGAAGGAATTTCTAGTGGAAGAATAGTGTCGTATCCTTTCAATAGAGTTCCAGACACTTGTAGAATCTAAGCCAAGGTGCATTGAAGCTGTTCTGGCAGCTTGTGGTGGCCGGAGCAAATGGAATGGCATCAAACACCTGGAAACCATGGAAACCATGTGTTGGATGTATTTAATACCATTCCACTGATTCCGCTCCAGTCATTACCACAAGCCTGTTCTCTAAAATTAAGGTGCAACCAACATCCTGTGAGTCACAGGTAAATTAATTGACTGGCCCTCCGATTTGTGTCAGGCCGAATAATGCTGTTTACCTACGACTATATCCATGATATAGCACTGCCTCTTGTGCCTTACTGCTTAATTCATTTATTTGGTTTTAGAAACACCCCTCAAGATGAATCAGTTCTGTCAAAATTCTAAAAGAAACACTCTCACATCTGAGTTAGCTTGTTGCAAGTGTGGGGGAATCATTTAAAGAAAAAGAAAAACCTGCACACTGCTCTTACAAGTATCACTTCTGTGCCTCTTTAATCAGAAAACATCTTCAGCTTGCAGAAAGGGTCTGGAAAACATTGATTACCCCCTAAAACATTTCCCACAAACCAGGGTTGTATGTAAAACTGTCAGAACAAACATTCTAGGCAATTCCAAATGGAATGTCCTGCCACTTTTATAATAGCAATCCTTCAAACCCCTGTTTGAGTCAGTTATAAACCAAGTGAGCCGTAAGTAGACCAGGACAAACATTAGCCAACCCCAAGACACAGGAACTGACTAATGCCTAAGTTTCATTTGACATTTAAGTAATGAAACTTCCCCTGAGAGCTCAATTGCTAATCACACTGAAGGTGTTTGCGTTGAGTATTTCCATGGATATAAACTTTATTCCCCACTAATTGCCTTACCTCCCATCCCTTAAAATAACAAGCATTTATGGAAATGTCATTCTGAGTCATTGTAATTCGGATTAACTTCAAGGATGCACCATCTACTCAGATATTGCCTTTGGACTTATTTTCCCCTGGAGGTAGACTGTGACAGGCAGTTGAACTGGGTCGTGTTCATTAGGCACCAAATCAAAGAAAACAGACTGAAAAGGGGAGGGACAACCTAATATTGTCCAATTAGAAACACTTCGTTTTCCGTTGCTACCGGTACCTTAATTCAATTACCACAATGTTGCTGCTATGATAATGTGACCAATTCAAACTAACATACAATAATTGCTTACTTTTATTCCACGATTAAAGTCAAATCAAATCAAATCAATTTATATAGCCTTACTTACATCAGCTGATATCTCAAAGTGCTGTACAGAAACCCAGTCTAAAACCCCAAACAGCAAGCAATGCAGATGTAGAAGCATGGTGGCTAGGAAAAACTCCCTAGAAAGGTCAAAACCTAGGAAGAAACCTAGAGAGGAACCAGGCTATGAGGGGCTATGAGGGGTGGCCAGTACTCTTCTGGCTGTGCCGGGTGGAGATTATAACAGAACATGGCCAAGATGTTCAAATATTCATAAATGACCAGCATGGTCAAATAATAATAATCACAGTAGTTGTCGAGGGTGCAACACGTCAGCACCTCAGGAGTACATGTCAGTTGGCTTGAAAGTATTTCTACCGCTCTTGCTGTCTCTAGAGAGTTGAAAACAGCAGGTCTGAGACAGGTAGCAGGTCCGGTGAACAGGTCAGGGTTCCATAGCCGCAGGCAGAACAGTTGAAACTGGAGCAGCAGTACGGCCATGTGGACTGGGGACAGCAAGGATTCATCATGCCAGGTAGTCCTGAGGCATGGTCCTAGGGCTCAGGTCCCCCAAGAGAGAGAAAGAAAAAAAGAGAGAAAGAGAGAATTAGAGAGAGCATACATAAATTCACACAGGACACCGGATAAGACAGGAGAAATACTCCAGATATAACAGACTGACCCTAGCCCCCCGACACATAAACTACTGCAGCATAAATACTGGAGGCTGAGACAGGAGGGGTCAGGTGACACTGTGGCCCCATCCGATGATACCCCCACACACAGGGCCAAACAAGCAGGATATAACCCCACCCACTTTGCCAAAGCACAGCCCCCACACCACAAAAGGCTCTGACTGGCCATTTGAATGGGTTATTTCTGACTAAGATGCTTGTGCCATATTTACCCCTTTTAAGTCAGATTGCCATTAGTTCATTGACTCTGGCAAGGGAGAGTTGGGATCTGCAAAAAACACATTTCCAATTTACTCATGCATATTAATACACCCTTGCACATGTGTGAAATAGGACAAATATAAGCACCCATTGGATACTAATAGAGAGAGCAAAGGTCATGATATCAATCTGATCTGAGAACAGACAGGTCATGTGACTTTCTGCCAACCTGGAATACTTGCTCGCTACACACTCTGAAATTCTCAATCGCATGCTCCTTGTGTCCTCTCTCTCTCCTCGTCTCCTTCTCAAAACCCATTGGAGGAGAAGGTCAGAGGGTTTTGAAGAGGAAACAGGACTCAAGAAGTATGCAATTGAGATCGTATAAATGTAGACCTTCTAAATAGAAAATGGATAATCTCTCCTCTCCTCAGGAGAAAGATCTCCTGTTCTTTCCTGTTTATTCCAGTCCAGTCCCTTCTTAGCAATGCAGTTGAAGGAAATTAGACATGGAGCCATTTAGAGTTTTTGAAATACCATTGGACTGACCACAGGGGTAAAACCGCAACAATCAATCGCCCGCAGCCACCTCATATCTACTCCGTTCACTCACTTTATCGATCATTCTCCACTGACTCACTGGGAAAAACCTAAGCCCTCAATATAAAGTCCTCGTCCAACAAGCCTCCAAAGTAATTAGAGACAGTAAATCATTTATATCGAGAAAGAGGTGTTTATTAGAGTTCCTATAATGACTTGCATTATTCACGTAGACCCAGGTATTGAGGTAATGTCTTACTTTCACAATGTCTTACAGTCACATTAGAATCATTTCTGGGTTTGGGGAATTACCCCTGGCCCCAGAGGTCGTTAGTGACCTAGTTTAATCTCCTCTACTTGGCTTTGATGGAAGACCATGGCTGCGTGTTCCAAATGACACCCTATTATGTACGTGGTGCACTACTTTTATCTCGGCCAAAACTAGTGCACTAGGGAATAGGATGCCATTTGGCCCACAGTCCACGTTTCAGACTGCAGACACTTTCTGTCTGGTGGGAAATATAGTTGGACGGACGGCGCCCAGAGAGAGAAAGACAAGAACAAAGTGGCCATTGATTAAAGTGAATCACATGATTAAAACCAAAATGTCTTAATTTGCTTTTACCGAGTGAAAAAAGCAACAAATTGGTCTTTGCCAATCGCCATTAATTTAAAATTGAACATAAATTAAAACATGATAAAAGGTAGACCAATACTTCTGCCGAGCCTATTATAATTGGTATATACAGAAACAAATTTAAAATACAGAAAGGGAACTTTAAACATGCATGCACAGTCACAGCATAATCCTAAAACTAATTTAAAATACAGTAAGGGAACTTTAAACATGCATGCACAGTCACAGCATAATCCCAAAACTAATTTAAAATACAGTAAGGGAACTTTAAACATGCAACAGTCACAATTTAATTTAAAATACAGTAAGGGAACTTTAAACATGCATGCACAGTCACAGCATAATCCCAAAATTAATTTAAAATACAGAAAGGGAACTTTAAACAGGGAACTTTAAATCTCACTCAATCAGAAGTGAGGTCTCCAATTTAAAATACAGTCAGCCCTCCAACAAGCCTCCAAAGTAATTAAAATGCACAGTCACAGTCACAGCATAATCCCAAAACTAATTTAAAATACAGTAAGGGAACTTTAAACATGCATGCACAGTCACAGCATAATCCCAAAACGAATTTAAAATACAGTAAGGGAACTTTAAACATGCATGCACAGTCACAGCATAATCCTACAACTAATTTCTCCAGTGTCAGTTATATAGATTCTGAATCGCGTTATATTCTTGTATGTTCTTACAAGGTAACTTTAGTATTTTGGGATTTTGTATTTTAATTACCGACTCAGACAAACGAATGGATAGGATTTCTATGTCTCTGCCTGCAGCTTGAAGGAAGCTGAAGGTAGCATATCGTTAGCTTAGCACAATTGCTGAAAGTCTATGGGTATCTACTAGCCAGCTCCTTTCAAAAGCAGGGACAAACTTAAATGTACCTAAAGCATGACAAAACTGTTTTGTCCAAATAAGTAGCTCTCATTTGTCACTTTTTGTCCTTTCTTGTCAAAAGTAGTTTTCCTCAACATTTGACATCTTTCTAACCTGATGAGACTCAGAAAAATACGTTTGTTTTAATGTTTTTTATGTTTGGGGCTGATTTTTTGTTGTTGAATACATACATATATTTATTTATTTTGTATTGTATGAGCACCGTAGTAGAAATAAGTCATTGTTTGATAGTAAATCTGAAAACTGTGGGTAAAATAGGCAGAAACATAATTGCTAGCTCTGCTGTCCACTACAGAAGACATTTATAAACAAGCTTTTATTTAGTTCTCATTTAATGTGGAAAAAAGATCACCAAACTATTCCTGGGATAATTGCTTACTAAAAGACATTTGAATAACAAACTCACAAAAAAAATATAATTACACAATAACACACACCTTTCTTCATACCATAAAATATGCTAATTGTGTTGGCAGCCATTTTAAAAAACCAGGAGGAGAAAATGATCCAGGTCACACATGTGATATCACTGAAAAGCCCAGAATGTCCTCTCAAAGGTACAGCAGTACTTAACACAGTGGCATGTATTGCCTTAGAGATGCGGAACAACAACGAATGTCCGCTAGAGAGGACATAAATTCATTGCTGGGTCTCAGGATGATATCAGTCCTTTCTAAGTTCACTAACATCTGCTGATTTCTCTCTTGGTCTAAGGTATATTTAATAACAAAAGAGCGCCATCTATTGGTCAAAAACAGAATACAGCAACTCAGTCAGACTATACAATGAATAGCAGCAGCAGTAGAATTGAAACCAATCACTTTTGAAGATGGATCAACCAAAATGTAATGTCCTTAATATTTGAGAGAAATGACTTGGTTTGTAAAGCCTTGTTTATAAATATCCTACTTTTAAAGATATTAGTAGTGGTAAGCAATTAGTGCTTTTTGAGGTGGGTTCGGTTTCGGTTAGAATAGATTATACAAAAATAATGGTTTTCTGGTTGACACAAAAAAAACATGGTAGTGACTGCAAATGACTGCTAATCACTTATTAACCATAATTTATTCACATGAATAAAATATTTCAGTTGCTGTGTATATTATATTTGTTTTATTTGATGACTTTATTATTTCATTCCAAGTCTTTATGTAGCTGCTGTCTATGCAGTCTGACAAAATGTTGTATTTCTTCAAAGTAAATAAGGTATACTTTTATGACTGCGGAATACCAACTATCAATCACTTTGATAATGTATTTTCAGGTAGAGACACCAAGCAAGGTAGAGACATCAGGTAGAGACACCAAGCAAAAGCTGCGTTATTGTCTCTTCCGTAGCAAGCATAAAAGAAACACAGACAAGTAGATGCACAATGGATTATGGTAATTGAAGTTAATTACCACGTGTTATGCGCTAAACTATGTTGAATATTGGCCTGTTGGAAACTACAACTCCCTACTACATCACACAGTTCAGGCTTGATTTGATTTATCCATAGAGAAACTGTAACGTGTGCAATGAGCTCACAGAAGAAAAAGGATATGTTATTCTATATATATCAATAAGAACAGTATATAGGACTATTGAATATGATTGTAACTATTTACTTTACTTACAGTATGTCAGGTTAGAAAGAAACAAAGTTATGTCAAAAAAGTTGACATAAAGTGAAGAATTTGAGTACTTAAATACAATACACACAATACAATGCAGGGCTCCTGAGTGGTGCAGCGGTCTAAGGCACTGCATCTCAGTGCAAGAGGTGCCACTGCAGTCTCTGGTTTGAATCTGGGCTGCATCACATCCGGCTGAGATTGTGAGTCCCATAGGGCGGTGCATATTGGCCCAGCATCGTCCGGGTTTGGCCTGTAGGCTGTCATTGTAAATAAGAATTGGTTCTTAACTGAATTGCCTAGATAAATAAAGGTTAAAAAGTGGCAGTGGGGTCACAGAAAGGAGACATTCATTAGACTGAAGCGTTCACATACCGTATAACAGACAGTTGTGCCCCCAGCAGAAACAGCTGTCACAGAGTGCTGTGCAGCATGTGGAGGCCTGGAAGTGGCTGATGGATAGTCTTGCCAATCAGAAAAGTGATCCAGCCCAAGAGGCCTAAACTGGTTATCTGGTTATCCCAGACCACAGAAGCAGCAGTGACAGAGGAAGAAGCCCAACACCGGTACATCAGATGAGGCATCTGGCAACAGGTGGCAGCAGAGCAGCCAGCCAGAGTGAAGGAGGAGACCTCAGCTCACCCAAGCGCTTCCTCAGTAGCCCCCTCAGCCAGAAAGAAGAGGGATGTAGTCACTGCTGTTCACACATACTGATATGGATACATCAGAATTGTGGTCAATTCCATTTCAATTCAGTCAATTCTGGAAGTAAACTGAAATTCCAATTCTAAACGCACTCCCAGAGAGGCTTAAGGAAAATTGGAATTTAAATTATAGTTTACTTCCTGAATTGACTGAATTGAAAAGGAATTGACCACAACCGAGGCAAACAAACATGAGCATCAGTCAGTCATGTGTTTTTATTTACCATTTAGATTTGAGTTACATTTATGTAAAAGTAATGATTTTCATGAGAGATTAGAAGCACAGCACATCAAAATGGCCCTGATAGCAAAAGGCTCTTCAACCTTTTGTTGCCCAGGGACCCCTCCCAGGAAAACTGGCAACCCAGGGACAATTTCACGTCTTTTATTATCATCAGGTGAATGATAATGACAAGGAGAAGTAGTTAACAATTTAGAATGAATACATTTGGTAGATAGTTTCCCATTATTTTGATCTCCCCACGTTATAATCAAAGATACTGGTAAATAACACAAGATACACCACCGGTGAACAAGCAAGGAGGTGGGCAGAGCCAAGCACGAGCTAGTGCGATCCTATTGGTGCGTTCTAGCAGGTATTTGCATATTGCCATTAGGGAAAGCCTACTCTCTGAAGTGTGCATGTGCAGTAACTCCACTCGCCACATTACTCCAAAAACATTTTTTCCCTAACTTTTAGAAAGGGTCAAGTCTACAAAACATAGTGCACTCTGTTCACAACAGATTCTAGTTTTGGGAGCAGAAAACACTTACAGAATATTTGGCCAAGTTGAATCTAGATCCATCTCCCACTTCACGCCAGGGGACTTCCTCTCATCACCATATTTGGTGGTGAGTGGACGTTCTAAATGGAAGCTTCAGATTTATACATCCGTTGTAACATCTGTCTCCGACTTCTATCTGTGTTATAATGGGAAGAGGAAGAAGTGTGTTATGCTGGTGAATGAGGACCCAAAAGCGACTTAACAAAAACAGAGTCTTTATTCCAGTTCTAGACAAAAGTGATAATCCTGGAAATGATCAAGGTGAAAACAAAACAGGAAAACTGAAATCCACTCGTCAGTAGAGAGGACTGACTGGAGACTCGACCACAGACTTCAGGTTGCTTCGGGAAGGCACCGGCCGTAACAGACCTAGACACCTGCTCACACGCAGCATCTGAAGAAGGTAAAACACGACAGGGCGAGACAAGGACACAGAACAGCGAACATCATACAAGGATCCGACAAGGACAGAAGCGGAAAACAGAGGGAGAAATAGGGGCTCTAATCAGAGGGCAAAATAGGGGACAGGTGTGAAAAGAGTAAATGAGGTAGTTAGGAGAATGAGGAACAGCTGGGAGCAGGAACGGAACGATAGAGAGAGAGAGCGAGAGAGGGAGAGAAAGAGGGAAAGAACCTAATAAGACCAGCAGAGGGAAACGAATAGAAGGGAAGCACAGAGACAAGACATGATAACCAATGACAAAACATGACAGTACCCCCCCACTCACCGAGCGCCTCCTGGCGCACTCGAGGAGGAACCCTGGCGGCAACGGAGGAAATCATCAATCAACGAACGGTCCAGCACGTCCCGAGATGGAACCCAACTCCTCTCCTCAGGACCGTAACCCTCCCAATCCACCAAGTACTGGTGACCACGTCCCCGAGAACGCATGTCCATGATCTTCCGTACCTTGTAAATAGGTGCGCCCTCGACAAGGACGGGGGGGGGGAAGACGAACGGGGGCGCGAAGAAAAGGCTTAATACAGGAGACATGGAAGACAGGGTGGATGCGACGAAGATGTCGCGGAAGAAGCAGTCGCACAGCGACAGGATTGACGACCTGAGAGACACGGAACGGACCAATGAACCGCGGAGTCAACTTGCGAGAAGCTGTCGTAAGGGGAAGGTTACGAGTGGAAAGCCACACTCTCTGACCGCGACAATACCTAGGACTCTTAATCCTACGTTTATTGGCGGCTCTAACAGTCTGCGCCCTGTAACGGCAAAGTGCAGACCTGACCCTCCTCCAGGTGCGCTCACAACGTTGGACAAAAGCCTGAGCGGAGGGAACGCTGGACTCGGCGAGCTGGGACGAGAACAGAGGAGGCTGGTACCCAAGACTACTCTGAAACGGAGATAGCCCGGTAGCAGACGAAGGAAGCGAGTTGTGAGCGTATTCTGCCCAGGGGAGCTGTTCTGCCCAAGACGCAGGGTTTCTAAAAGAAAGGCTGCGTAATATGCGACCAATCGTCTGATTGGCCCTTTCTGCTTGACCGTTAGACTGGGGATGAAAACCGGAAGAGAGACTGACGGAAGCACCAATCAAACGACAGAACTCCCTCCAAAACTGTGACGTGAATTGCGGACCTCTGTCTGAAACGGCGTCTAACGGGAGCCCATGAATTCTGAACACATTCTCAATGATGATTTGTGCCGTCTCCTTAGCGGAAGGAAGCTTAGCGAGGGGAATGAAATGTGCCGCCTTAGAGAACCTATCGACAACCGTAAGAATCACAGTCTTCCCCGCAGACGAAGGCAGACCGGTAATGAAGTCTAAGGCGATGTGAGACCATGGTCGAGAAGGAATGGGAAGCGGTCTGAGACGACCGGCAGGAGGAGAGTTACCTGACTTAGTCTGCGCGCAGTCCGAACAAGCAGCCACGAAACGGCGCATGTCACGCTCCTGAGTAGGCCACCAAAACCGCTGGCGAATAGAAGCAAGCGTACCCCGAACGCCGGGGTGGCCAGCTAACTTGGCAGAGTGAGCCCACTGAAGAACAGCCAGACGAGTAGAGACAGGAAGGAAAAGAAGGTTACTATGACAAGCGCGCGGCGACGCAGTGTGAGTGAGTGCTTGCTTTACCTGTCTCTCAATGCCCCAGACAGTCAACCCGACAACACGCCCCTCAGGGAGAATCCCCTCGGGGTCGGTAGAATCCACAGAAGAACTAAAGAGACGGGATAAGGCATCAGGCTTGGTGTTCTTATTACCCGGGCGATAAGAAATCAAGAACTCAAAACGAGCGAAAAACAACGCCCAACGAGCTTGACGTGCATTAAGTCGTTTGGCAGAACGGATGTACTCAAGGTTCTTATGGTCAGTCCAAACGACAAAAGGAACGGTCGCCCCTCCAACCACTGTCGCCATTCGCCTAGGGCTAAGCGGATGGCGAGCAGTTCGCGGTTACCCACATCATAGTTGCGTTCCGATGGCGACAGGCGATGAGAAAAATAAGTGCAAGGATGGACCTTATCGTCAGACTGGAAGCGCTGGGATAGAATGGCTCCCACGCCCACCTCTGAAGCGTCAACCTCGACAATGAATTGTTTAGTGACGTCAGGAGTAACAAGGATAGGAGCGGATGTAAAACGCTTCTTGAGGAGATCAAAAGCTCCCTGGGCGGAACCGGACCACTTAAAACACGTCTTGACAGAAGTAAGAGCTGTGTGAGGGGCAGCAACTTGACCGAAATTACGAATGAAACGCCGATAGAAATTAGCGAAACCTAGAAAGCGCTGCAACTCGACACGTGACTTTGGAACGGGCCAATCACTGACAGCCTGGACCTTAGCGGGATCCATCTGAATGCCTTCAGCGGAAATAACAGAACCGAGAAATGTGACAGAGGAGACATGAAAGGCGCACTTCTCAGCCTTCACGTAGAGACAATTCTCTAAAAGGCGCTGGAGTACACGTCGAACATGCTGAACATGAATCTCGAGTGACGGTGAAAAAATCAGGATATCGTCAAGGTAGACAAAAACAAAGATGTTCAGCATGTCTCTCAGTACATCATTAACTAATGCCTGAAAGACAGCTGGAGCATTAGCGAGACCGAACGGCAGAACCCGGTATTCAAAATGCCCTAACGGAGTGTTAAACGCCGTTTTCCACTCGTCCCCCTCTCTGATGCGCACGAGATGGTAAGCGTTACGAAGGTCCAACTTAGTAAAGAACCTGGCTCCCTGCAGAATCTCGAAGGCTGACGACATAAGGGGGAGCGGATAACGATTCTTAACCGTTATGTCATTCAGCCCTCGATAATCCACGCAGGGGCGCAGAGTACCGTCCTTCTTCTTAACAAAAAAAAACCCCGCTCCGGCGGGAGAGGAAGAAGGCACCACGGTACCGGCGTCGAGAGAAACAGACAAATAATCCTCGAGAGCCTTACGTTCGGGAGCTGACAGAGAGTATAGTCTACCCCGAGGGGGAGTGGTCCCCGGAAGGAGATCAATACAACAATCATACGAACGGTGAGGAGGAAGGGAGTTGGCTCTGGACCGACTGAAGACCGTGCGCAGATCATGATATTCCTCCGGCACTCCTGTCAAATCACCAGGTTCCTCCTGAGAAGTGGGGACAGAAGAAACAGGAGGGATAGCAGACATTAAACACTTCACATGACAAGAAAAGTTCCAGGATAGGATAGAATTACTAGACCAATTAATAGAAGGATTATGACATACTAGCCAGGGATGACCCAAAACAACAGGTGTAAAAGGTGAACGAAAAATCAAAAAGGAAATGGTCTCACTGTGGTTACCAGAAACTGTGAGGGTTAAAGGTAGTGTCTCACATCTGATACTGGGGAGAAGACTACCATCTAAGGCGAACATGGGCGTGGGCTTCCCTAACTGTCTGAGAGGAATGTCATGTTTCCGAGCCCATGCCTCGTCCATAAAACAACCCTCAGCCCCAGAGTCTATCAAGGCACTGCAGGTAGCCCTCCGCTTACTGATGAGCTCTGGCTTTTACTGGACATGAAATGACAAAATGTCCAGCAGAACCGCAATAGAGGCAAAGGCGGTTGGTGATCCTCCGTTCCCTCTCCTTAGTCGAGATGCGAATACCTCCCAGCTGCATGGGCTCAGTCTCTGAGCCGGAGGGAGGAGATGGTTGAGATGCGGAGAGGGGGAACACCGTTAACGCAAGCTCTTTTCCACGAGCTCGGTGACGAAGATCTACCCGTCGTTCTATGCGGATGGCGAGTGCAATCAAAGAGTCCATGCTGGAAGGAACCTCCCGGGAGAGAATCTCATCTTTAACCTCAGCGTGGAGTCCCTCCAGAAAACGAGCGAGCAACGCCGGCTCGTTCCAGTCACTGGAGGCAGCAAGAGTGCGAAACTCTATTGAGTAATCCGTTATGGATCGATCACTTTGACATAGGGAAGCCAGGGCCCTAGAAGCCTCCTTACCAAAAACTGAACGATCAAAAACCCGTATCATCTCCTCTTTAAAGTTCAGATAATTGTTAGAACACTCAGCCCTTGCCTCCCAGATAGCTGTGCCCCACTCCCGAGCCCGACCAATAAGGAGTGAAATGACGTAAGCAATCCGAGCTCTCTCTCTAGAGTATGTGTTGGGTTGGAGAGAGAACACAATATCACACTGGGTGAGAAAGGAGCGGCACTCAGTGGGCTGCCCAGAGTAACATGGTGGGTTATTAACCCTAGGTTCCGGAGACTCGGAAGACCAGGAAGTAGCTGGTGGCACGAGACGAAGACTCTGAAACTGTCCTGAGAGGTCGGAAACCTGGGCGGCCAGGGTCTCAACGGCATGACGAGCAGCAGACAATTCCTGCTCGTGTCTGCCGAGCATTGCTCCCTGGATCTCGACGGCAGTGTTGCGAGAATCCGTAGTCGCTGGGTCCATTCTTGGTCGGATCCTTCTGTTATGCTGGTGAATGAGGACCCAAAAGCGACTTAACGAAAACAGAGTCTTTATTCCAGTTCTAGACAAAAGTGATAATCCTGGAAATGATCAAGGTGAAAACAAAACAGGAAAACTGAAATCCACTCGTCAGTAGAGAGGACTGACTGGAGACTCGACCACAGACTGCAGGTTGCTTCGGGAAGGCACCGGCCGTAACAGACCTAGACACCTGCTCACACGCAGCATCTGAAGAAGGTAAAACACGACAGGGCGAGACAAGGACACAGAACAGCGAACATCATACAAGGATCCGACAAGGACAGAAGCGGAAAACAGAGGGAGAAATAGGGGCTCTAATCCGAGGGCAAAATAGGGGACAGGTGTGAAAAGAGTAAATGAGGTAGTTAGGAGAATGAGGAACAGCTGGGAGCAGGAACGGAACGATAGAGAGAGAGAGCGAGAGAGGGAGAGAAAGAGGGAAAGAACCTAATAAGACCAGCAGAGGGAAACGAATAGAAGAGAAGCACAGAGACAAGACATGATAACCAATGACAAAACATGACAAAGTGTAAACTCTAACATAGTCTATTAGCTAGAAAGGTAACTCCAAACACATTTCAACTAAGAGCAGTTATAGCTGGTTAAACAAATGTGTTGGCAAAAATGTTCAAGTCAATAAAGCTTAACAGCAACCTTTTCACGGGTGCTTTTTCAAATCCTATGTTAGATACTGCAGTGAGTGTATTGACTCCAATGAGTGTAATTTGGTCAATATTAGGAGTTGAGAAATAAAGTTGAGAAATAAGATATTCTCTTATGTTCTACTGTAGGTATGCAAGTCAAAATGTGTTTATTCTGTTGTTGCTAGAGATATTCATAAAAACATTGAAATATGTTTCGTTTTTTTATTCATATATTCGCGGACCCCTGGTTGAATACCTCGGCCATAGAGTGGTAAAATATCACTCTGAATGGAGTGACTGTGTAAAAACCAACTAGCTTTTATTAAAAAACAATAATGATCCGGACCAGGAAACACAATCAAAAGAATGTTGGCTCGTACTGGTCAGGGGTGAGTTTCCCAAAAACCTAAAGATCATGTTTAGCATTAAGATCATCATTCCGTCATTGCCTACCAATCTTAAAGCTATGTGCTGTAGTCTTAGTCTATTACCTCATCAGTTTAACATATGAAGCCTATTTTTCCTCTTGACTGTAGTTCCCCTCAGGTGGACTGGGATAGCTGACAAATTATCACATCTGTGAAACACACTAAAAGACACTAACCATAAAATATGAAAGATGACCTTGCTGAGCCACCCTGTTGTGGCATCATACCTCACATACACATTTGTAATCTAAGGTGCTCTATATTGCATTTATGTCACACTGTGAACAGAGGTTTGTCCCACAGGCACAATCACATGAAAATTCTTCCTATCTATGCTATCGAAGAAACAAGAAAGGGAAATATATTAAACATGCCTACAGTCCATGCACTTTCAAATGATGGATTTTTCAAATGGATGCATTCTTTGTTATTTCAAAGCTCAATCTGCTCACTATGATAGTACAGAAGGGTATTAATTGACTTTTTAGACACATAGGCTATACAGTACCTGATGGATCATTTGCCTAAGTTACTTTCATTAGAGCCCAGCAGGTGTCATTTGAATGGTTTAACGTTTGCTCTGAGAGTACATTGGAACATCAAATGGCAGTGCATGTTGGGAAACCAACTCTAACAGGCATATTAATACATAATGTTTGTTTAATCTCAGATCGACGTGTAAGATAATACTTTCTAGAAAATGTTCATCGTGACTTGTGATTAAAAGGCATAGTTAAAACCTTTTAAAGGGATCATTTACATTTGTCAACGTTTTTCAGACCTCAAACCTTATCTAAAGAGTGAAGGCCGTCATTTATTGCGTAGGTAGATGTACACCAGGAGGCCTTGCCATCCTAAATGAATAGTAAAAAATGTAAACCTTAAATCCAATATTAGGACATTCTTAGCAACTGAGTGTACATTTACCTTCACCACCAGCAGAGGACAAAATATGCTTTCCTTAAGTATTTATTTTGTATAATTCCATATAATTTGGTTAAATGACTATTATATAAACTTTAAAACATTAGACAAGAAGAGCTAAGGGTCTATCTTTTCCTCAAGAAATTCTGCTGTATTAAAACTTTTCTTTGTTGACAGTTGTTTGTGACGCAGTTACACAAGATTATGGTTCTGGCTTTCCGAGATTACATTAAAACTCATTAACCTAATTAGACTCTACATGGCATTGAATTACCGGCTTTGTCGCAAATGGCATACTATTCCCTATCCCCTATTTGGGACGTACTCATAGTCTTCTTTAATTCCATTACAATGTTTACGAAAGACTGGCTTATCACACCCTATGGAAATTAATAACACAATGTAATTAATTTTGCCACATGTATCTGTGCTGTAGAAATGGCTTTGAAAATTGAATAACCATATTATCCAAGTCACGCACCTCAATATCCGAGGGCTGTGCAATCCAAGCAAAGCAGTTCTTGTTAAATTAGTTAAAAATAAAGAGAGTCGTACACTCTTTGTATAAACTCCCAGTAATGTATTGGGTAAACCACCAACGTTTCAGCCTCAGCTTACCTTCTGCAGGGTCTTTTCTTATTAAATGCCTTGTTACCAAAGAATCAGAGATACTCTGAACCTTTTTATCAATATATGTGGCATAAATGTCAAGACCTCTCGGGAGAAGTATTGTCTAAAGGGAAGCTATAGTATTGCCTGCTTAGAAACAGAATGGGCAGAACAAACATTTCATATGAATTTCCAAAACACGGGGAAAAGTGAAGGGCGAACATAGAAGCCTTACTGTAAGTGACATAATTCTCCAACTGGTCATTTAACCCTTTACGGATACATTTAATTTATTTCATGCTCCGTAAGAGATGCAGAAAACTGTTCATGTCAAAAGGTTCACATACCACCAGCTTATCAGAAGTTAAGTTGTTGGACGATGGTGTTCTTGTGAAACGCTGTGGTTTAGACCTGCTTGAAGCGCACTCTTCTCTGGGGTGGGACTGCAGTATGTGGACAGCATTGACTTCTGCCAATATCTTCACCACTTCCTATTCACAGTAGCTCTCCAGCTGCCTCTTGAGTTCTGAGACAGATTCCTTCACTGTCTTAAAATCACAACCTTGGTTAAGGATGGTGGCAGATAACTCTTCAGACACAGGGGGGGGGTACTACGGTCTTTGAACCTCTGAAGAAACTGGATGTTGTCCTCAGTGTGTGAGAACTGCTCCATCTCAGCATGTCTCCTCCTGAGCTCAGTCTCTTCCTGCTCCAGTTGCTCCAGGAGTCCTTCAGCCTGACTCACTTCATCCTTCTCCTGGGCTCTGATCAGCTCCTTCACTTCAGAGTGCCTTCTCTCAATGGAGAGAGTCAGCTCAGTAAAGATCTTCTCACTGTCGTCCACTGCTGCCTGTGCAGATCGTTGTTAAGATACACAGAAAGAGAAGATGGATACATTTCAACCAGCCCACTCACTCACCCCGGACATGTAAATATTATAGATTTAATACACTGAGTGTACAAAACGTTAGGAACACCTTCCTAATATTGAGTTGCACCACCTTTTGCCCTCAGAACAGCCTCAATTTGTTGGGGCATGGAGTCTACAAGGTGTCGAAAGCATTCCACAGGGATGCTGGCCCATGTTGACTCCAATGCTTCCCACAGTTGTGTCAAGTTGGTTGGATGTCCTTTGGGTGGTGGACCATTCTTGATACACATGGGAAACTGTTGAGTGTGAAAAACCCATCAACTCAAACTGGTGCAACTGGCACCTACTACCATACCCCATTCAAAGGCACTTAAATATTTTGTCTTGATCATTCACCCTCTGAATGGCACACATACACAATCAATGTCTACATTTTCTACAGGCTTAAAAATCCTTCTTTAACCTGTCTCCTCGCCTTCATCTACACTGATTGAAGTGGATTTACCAAGTGACATCAATAAGGGATCATAGCTTCCACCTGGATTCACCTGGTCAGTCTATGTCATGGAAAGAGCAGGTGTTCCTAATGTACACTCAGTGTATATATACATATACTGTATATTTATACTATAAATGTGTGCCTAGTATGCATGAATTCCCACAGAAAGTGAAAAACTGTTTTTATAGAACAGCAAGGATGTAACCGCTTGTGAACCATTCTTTTGTTGATTAGTTATAACTGTTCTTTATAACTTTTTTAAAGCAAATCTAGAGAGTGGGACTGATACTGCAAATCAGCGCATTGCTAAAGCTTGATGGTACAATGCATCTGACGGTTAATGATTCAATGTGTTAATGTTATATTTTCCTTGTTTCTGTCCCGAATAAAATACATATCTATTAACCAACCCGTTTGGTTGGCTGAAACAGCATTCCTGCCGTGTATTTCATTCAGACAATATACCACGGGTATGACACAAAGCTACTTGTTTATTGTTTTATTTGTGATGGTAACCTATTTATAATAGCAATAAGGCACCTCAGGGGTTTGTGGTATATGGTCAATATACCACCACTAAGGCCTGTATCCAAGCTTATGCCTAAAAACAGCCCTTAGGCGTGATATATTGGCCAATATACCAAAACTCCTCCTCCTTAAGTCTAATAGAGCTCCCCAGCTTGTTCTAAAAACCCGTAAATGAGTTACCTCTGGTTTGTTCAGTCTTTCCTATGGGGAAAATTACTGCGGAAAGAATAAACGCCGAAAATAAGGTTTGAGGTTAGCACAGACTTAGGAGATGTTACAGGTTTTTGTCACACCCTGATCTGTTTCACCTGTCTTTGTGCACGTCTCCACCCCCCTCCAGGTGTCGCCCATCTTCCCCATTATCCCCTGGGTATTTATACCTGTGTTCTCTGTTTGTCTGTTGCCAATTTGTTTTGTTTGTGAAACCTACCAGCGTTTGTTCAACATAAAGGCCATGATGAAACAGTCTCAGCCAGAGCAGAAAAGACAGAGTAACAGGGGCAGGATAACTCAAATGCCCCCCTGTAGGCACTGACTGCACATTGCAGTCTGCACACACATAGGAGGAAGCAGGAAGCAGGAAGTTACATAATAGCCATGTGGCAGCCACTCCTATTCCTCAGCACAAACAAGGAAAACTAAAGTTATCTCTCCTATTTGGCAGCACAGTTTGTTAGTGTGCCGTATCAAAAAAAAGATCTACTGAAGGATCCGGTGACTACTGCCTGTGGACACAGCTACTGTATGGACTGTATTCAGGGCTGCTGGGATCAGGATGATCTGAAGGCTGTCTACAGCTGCCCAGAGTGCCGACAGACACGTTGTCCCAAGACCTGTTCTGAGCAGAAACACTTTGCTTGCTAAAGTGGTGGAGAAACTGACAAATACTGCTCTTTGAGTTGTTCCTCCTGCTCAATATCTTAGCTACTTAAAATAACTAACAATTCATTAACTGTCATTTGGGTTTCTGTATGATGACATACGTTTCAGTAATCTTAAAATATGTACAGATTGTATGAAAATCAAAGATACAAATCAATTTAAATGTACTATATCCATAAAACGTGAAATGACTGTCCATTCTGATTCTAAGCAGGCAATAGTATAACCTTCCTGTAGACGCAATACTGCTTCTGCCACGTCCTGACCATAGAAAGTCTTTATTTTCCATGGTGGAGTAGGTCAGGGCGTGACTGGGGGGTTAGTCTAGTTTATTCTTTCTTATGTGGGTGTTCTAGTTTTCATGTATCTATGTTGGTAATTTGTATGATTCCCAATTAGAGGCAGCTGGTAGTCGTTGTCTCTAATTGGGGATCATATTTAAGTAGTGTTTGTTCCCACCTGTGTTTGTGGGATATTGTGTTTTGAGTTAGTGCACGAAGCATCGCTGTAGTGACGGTTCGTTGTTAGTTTATTGTTGATTTGTCTTTGCTTAGTTTCACTTTCTAATAAATAATGTGGAACTCAACATCCACTGCGCCTTGGTCCGACATTTATTCCAGCGAATGTGACAGCTTCTGCCAAGAAGTCTGGACTTTTATGGCACAGGAGGCAGTGTACTTGCCCTGTAACTACAGGCTTGCATGTTGACTATGGCGGTTCCCCCTTGATCACTACATTAGTGTTTGTCTGACAGACAGTGAGAGGATGGAACCCTGCCCCCACCGTCAGTATGATAGCCTCTCCTTACTTTAACATGATTAACACATAGTCTCAGTCTGGTCCTTCCTGTCTCCATTGCTTTGACAGGAGCCCAGGGGGCGTGGCGGGTGTGAGAGACGTTAGTGAACACACAGGTCCTGTTGTGTCCCATCACCAGACCCTCACCAGACCATCACTAGAACACTGATGTAATAAGAGGGGTTGAGAGAAAAAGAGACCCAGGCTGTGTTCAGGCAGATTGGAGCCACGTCTATAGACACTGTGTAGTGAGGCTAACTGAAGACAAACAGGATCAAATTAGAGAAACGAGGGTAGTAGTTGTTTGTCGGCCATCTTAGGATAAGTCAAGGCCAACTACACCAAAGATAAGTTGAGATGAGGCAACATGTGGGCAACGAATATTCACTTTCAAAGATAATTGCTGGAGAGAATAAGAGAGAGACCTATTGCAAAAAGTGAATTAAAATCATATATTTAGATTATTACAAAAGGTGCATTAAAATCTTCTGTTCATAAAGAAGCCTAGAGCGCCTGGCGTTGTAGAAGGTTCTCCAGTTTTCCAGAATGCCTGGAGACATTCGTCTACATTTCAGCGAGGTATTGCACAAACTGTTTTTAGGTATTGCACAAACTGAGTCAGAGATTTCACCACCCCATTTGCATGCTATGTCTTCACAGGAAACAGAATGGATCTTACTTTTATCCTATATGAATATCATATATGAAATAGATTAGTCTTACATAAAACGTTCAATTTGTATTTGATTTTATATATTTTTGTCCATACCTTTTGCAATAGAGTGAATGAGAGAGAGAGAGAGAGAGAGAGAGAGCGAGAGCGTGAGAGAGAGAGAGAGAGAGAGAGAGAGAGAGAGAGAGAGAGAGAGAGAGAGAGAGAGAGAGAGAGAGAGAGAGAGAGAGAGAGAGAGAGAGAGAGAGAGAGAGAGAGAGAGAGAGCGAGAGAGAGCGAGAGAGAGAGAGAGAGAGAGAGAGAGAGAGAGAGAGAGAAAGAGATTCTCATTCACTTTAAGATACACAATCTGGATATCAGGATGCCTAGTTTCCCATTAACCAGATTCACATTTTTCTTGACACCTCCAATCACAACAAATACATTTCTTCACATACACTCACCAGACGCGCCACCACCCAGACGCATACATTACAATGACACCCCTTAATAATGTATTGCTCACAGCGACAAATATCCCAAACAGAGCGACATTCAGCCATAAAGATGTATCATTATTGACATGGGTTATTTTTGCACACTGAAATGATGCATCATGGTTGGAAAGGCAGTACCATGTGGGTTGTGCTTGACTCGCTATAATTTCCCCCCAAAGCAAGAAACCAGGGGATCTTTAAATGAGCCATGCTCTCTAACATTACTGTCCTTTTATGGACTTGTGGATGGAGACACTCTGAATTGCTGGGATGTGCACTGAATGCAGTCCGACATCTAGGTTATGGCCCATTATGTTTTATACCTGGTTTCAAGTCATATTATTTTTCTTTCAAATACATTGAGGGTTTGATTGAGCTTGGCTGGAGTGCCAGATGGGCAGAGGACACAGGGTTTGGACTTCTGGGACGATTTCATTGGTTCCATTAAGCCAGAAAAACTCAATAATGTGCCTCTAAAGCATTTAAAAGGAAACCAAGACTATTTGAACCCAAGTCCTTTCTGATGTTGTGCATTTGAATGTTTGACCTGAATATTTACAGTAATGGTGCATTATAAGAGGGTTTGGCTCATATCACAGCGGGAGGATATGGGTCCATTTCTGGTCACAGTGTGTAGTACTTAAGTGAACTTAAGTACTTAAGTGAAACAGTTTGAATGTGAATAAACAAACATTATACAGTGTGCAGAACCATGTACACATGGCTCAATAACCATGGTATTGTGTGGAATGAGGGGTATCTACCAGGAATAAAAAGGACAGTCATTTATCCTAATCCATAAGAAAGCTTCCATACTTTCCACTGTTGTAAATATGTGTAGACATGAAACTGTCATTTTCACAACAACAACAACAAATTAAACTAATTGACACCAAATTCAGTTCCATTTCCAACTGAATTAGGCTGGGATTCAAATCCAAGGTGCGTTATAGAGCAACACACTGACAATGTGACTTTTAAAGGCAATTTTACAGACGTTTGCAGAGATCGCATTCATGGAAAACAATGCGCATGTTGGCTCAAGCATAAATTACCTTTAAAGGTCAAGTGCAATGCCCTGCTCTATAACATGGTTTGGATGGAATACCGGCCTAAGGCTATTGAGCGCAGTAGTGTTTTCACTCAAAAGAGAAGGATGACACTGAACTTCACTACTTGAGTCAGGCTGCTAAACAAGATGGCCGACTTTCCCCTTGTCACATACTTATTTTTCTTTGGTATTATGGCGGTCTGCAAACAAATGATATAGGTGCATGTCGCCACCTACTGTTTTGGCTGTATATCAGCCTACTATTCTGTCATATGAATTAATTACACTTTGATAGAGAAAATAAATTCCCTACCAACTAACCCTACACCCATTAAAACCACTATTTCACTACTTTGGCCCTATCTGATCCTATCCCAGGCCAACAGCCTGGGAGAACGGGACACTATCATTCAAACCTGGGGCCTGAAAGGGAACTGCATCTTCAGACAACATTCCCAGAAATCTTTCAGCAGATCCAAAATTTTTTTTGCTGCATTCACAATTATGTAAAGTTTCTTTGATTTCTTGTTAGTTTGACTTGTACAATTGGTCACCTGTGTAATAAACGCAACAAAATCCACTTTCTTCACTATCAGTACTTCAGGATCCCTCAAATGATAAACAATACTCTCTGCAAGCTGCGGGGCATCCATTGAAATTTCTCCCTTCCGTTATTTATCTGCCTCTGCATAAGAGACCTGGTGAACAGCCCAGATTCTTGCTACTTCGACCTCCTTCACCCTGACAGGGCATTCCTGGAACGTGGTTCCCACCACAATTGCAACACCGTGTATCCCACCGACTCTTCCACAGCATATTTATTCCATCTGCACACACTTGCCACGTGGCCAAACCTTTTACATTAACAACACTGCAATGGTCTGTTCAAAGAAGCTCTCACTGTGTATCTCATATACCCCAGCTTCTGTGGGAACAGATTTACCATCTAATAGAAATATCACCGATAGGCTTTGCTCTTTCCTTTCCTTCACCATACAGTTCAATCATCATACATCCATTACTCCTGGTACATTGTATATTTTCAGCCTCAATTTCCACCGCAACGCCAGACATGACACATTTTACCTGTTGCCTCTTCAGAAAATATCAACTTTGAATTATACTCCGATAATTCAGAGAGACACAATGCACTTTCCTTTTGTTCTTCTGACACAATAAATCAACACCCTACCGCTCCTGGTCACTTTGACTGACACCACCTTTTCCAGTGGGTCCTCCACCATCTCCTTGACTGCTAATGGATCTCCCAAAAACACAGATTTTCCCATGAAACTAACTCCAACAAGGAACAGACCATTAATAGACTTAAGCCTGTCTTCATGAACAACTTTATCTGGTTTTGCTCCATTCCTCAACGTGACAGTTTTCCACTCATTTCCATTATGTTACTTAACGCGTCATCCGACTCAGTGCTTCCTCTTCTGCCAACTTCCCCTCAGTTCGGAGGCCAAGAAGACGACCTTCCATGTCACCTACTCCTTCACATGTTTAAATGAAGGTGGGAAGCCGTAGTACTGACAGAATATTGGCACAGAAAATGGCACCTCCTTTACACATAGCTCAGGCTACCAGTCATGCTGTACTGCCTTTTGTTACAGTGGCAAGCAAATAGGTGATGCAAATGTGTTTTGTTTGTGATACCCATATAAATATTTGCTATGTCCAGGAGCAGCCGTCGGGTTACAGTTGTCTTCTGGAACGATGGCATTGAGTTGTATTGACGTTTACTAGCAAACAGAATCATATCTAACCTCCTCATTAGTTTACATAATGTTTGGTTTCTCCTGTGCGCTGAAAGATGTCCTAAAAGGCAGGGTTGTGATTATTAGGCCATAACGTAGGAAAACATTTTGCAATGAAAATGTTTCTTATTGGACAAATTCAGATAGACCTACCTCCCCGTTTGACTTTGTTTTCTTCAATGTTGTACCTAATGAACAACACCATGGGTCGTATTCATTGGAGCACATCATAGCAAAATGTTCATGTAGCCCCTCCCCTTTTCTTCATTATGAACACGACCCTGAGGTGAACATGTCCTGGATCAACACAGGACACTGGAATGTAGATAGACTGCGAGACTCACATAGACTGTGTTACATGATAATTCCAGCTATGACATTAAGAGACTATCGTAGATCTATGTGTTGAACTATTTTGTAATTGTGTTCTTAATGACAGCTGGAATGCATCATATCTTAAAGTGAATGATTTCTTTAAGTCACAGTTTGATCCCAAATGTATTTTTGCATTGAGGTATTGAAATAAGAACAGTAAATCCAAAACAAGTGAGATGACCAACATGTTTATTTGTTTGACAGAGTGCACATGCTGTAAATGCTTTCTGGGTTACAAAACACCTCCATGCTCCTCTTTCAATGGAAAGGACTCTATCAAAGCACAAGAACAAAACAAGACAAAACTCAAGTGCCATAATGTTGGCCTACAGCTTGTGGATGCTGCATATCCCTTGCGGTTGTGGACACAGTGGTTTGTCGCAAACTCCCCATATTCCCTAAATATTGCAATAATATTGACCCGAGCCCTTGGGGACATGGTCTAAAGTAGGGTATCATTTGGGATACAGGTGATGATACAAGTTGATGATGATATTCCTCTGTCTTGGCTGGAGCGTTGGATGTGGTGGTTCTAGTGAAGTGTTTCTCTTTGAGGGAGCTTAGAGACATTTGAGGAGGAAGGAGTTGCAGCTGCTGACTCTGCCACAGTCACAGAGCTTCCCAATGCGGGGTCCATGCCTCAAGGCACACCGGGCGCCCATACCACACTGAGAGACCGAGAGAGAGTGAGGGAGGGGGGAGAGATAAATAGAAGGAGAGAGAGAAAGAGATATAGAGAGGAAACACAAAGTAGCTTTATCACAAAACACAGTCCTTAACTAAAAAAAACACATGTAATTAGGAGAGAAAGAGTTAGTCAGCGATGGTAATGAAAGTTCTAATGAGTTTGCTGTATGAATGAAGCGGTGTTCGTTGGTTCTTTAGACTCCTCCTCCTTTCAGTTAATTAGACTTCGGGACGCTATCTAGAATAGGCTGTATAATTGCACTCAAATCAAAGGCTGTTGGCATTTCTCCGCTTGCATTTAATTATACTGACAACTTATACTCGTTAATTGGTTTTACATAAACTTTCAATTGAACTGCATTGAAATGGTGGCCAGACTATAACACAGAGTGGGAGAAACATGGGGGACTTAAAGGGGACGTTCAGGATTTTACAATAAAAGCCAAATGCCCGTGACATCAAATAAAATATGGAGTTGATTTGAGTTGATTTCAGGTGATTTGGCCATTACAAAAAAGCAGCTCACATGCCACTATTATTGATTGTTATCTTGTGGTGGCTAAAGTTAGCTGAAATAGGGAATATTTCAAGAAACCCAAACCATGGATTAAACCTTCTCCTGACCCATGGACTGCTTTCAGGGTGAGGAACTATCTAACATAAAGTTGTCAAATCCTAAACTTCCCCTTTAATAACAGGCATCCACATTTTGTGGGGTGTGGTATATGGCCAATATACCATGGCTAAGGGCTGTTCTAATGCAAGACGCAATGCGGAGTGCTTGGACACAGCCATTAGCTGTGGTACATTGGCCATATATCACAAACCCCTAAAGTGCCTTATTGCT
The DNA here is from genome assembly GCF_021184085.1 of Oncorhynchus gorbuscha. Taxonomy (NCBI): domain Eukaryota; kingdom Metazoa; phylum Chordata; class Actinopteri; order Salmoniformes; family Salmonidae; genus Oncorhynchus; species Oncorhynchus gorbuscha. The sequence continues at coordinate 811,560 of NW_025745189.1, forward strand.
ATTATAAACTGGCTACCAACTTAATTAGATCAGTACAAATAAATGTTTTGTCAGACCAATGGTATACTCTGATATACTACAGCTTTCAGCCAATCAGCATTCAGGGCTCGAACCACCCAGTTTATAACACCCCTTTGATACTGAGGATTTTAAAGTACTGAGGATTTTAAATGCAGACATAACCTCCATTTGGTCAAAAATAACATTGGTAAAAGTTAGTTTTAAACAGGAACATATTAGGACTCACAGGAGGGATCATCCCTCTCTTCTCATTAGAAGGCAGATGGCTCTGCATCTTCACTAGAAGAACCTCCATCGCATCCACCTGTGACACGGAGTAAAGGAAACAGGGTCAATGGAATTTCTCATTGCTTTTCTCAAGGGGAGTTTTCAAATCTATACTCCTATATGAGTGCAATTTCCCCATGAGTTTATGTACTACCTAACGACAATGTCAGTGTTATAGAGGCTATATTTTTGTTTCCAGAAGATCCTCTTGTGGAACTTTATCTCTTCAGGTGTCACATGTGACATTTGGCGATATATTCCAGAGATTCAACCAGGGATGGACATTAATTAAGATAGTCAGCTGGACCGAGGCCGCTACTTTTCAGACGGGCTAGTATAAATGTTGGTTTACCGGACAAAATATTTAGCTCCATCCCTGTGTTCAACCATGGATAAAACTGATGGATAAATCGAATTCTCAAGGACACCTTTATCAAGACGAACTGCTGAATAAGGTTATGTTGACCATAATACAATCATGAGCAAACATTTAGATTGCATTTATATTTCGAATTATATTGACTTAGATGTAGATATTAAATTGAGAACCTGTAGTGCATGAATATATAGATCAGGACCAACATGCCAGGGTAGCCTGAAACAACAAAAGTGATTCCCTATATGAACTTACAAGTTCTTTCTCTGCGGCCGCGGCAGAGTTCTGCGCGCCAAAGTCCTCTGCGGAAACTTCATGTGACGCCTGTCCTCGGCACACAACGGACATCAGACAGATACACAGCAGTCGGAGCAGCACTCCTGAGCTATCCATGGTTCTGATGCGGTGCGTGGTAAATGCTGTGCAGTCGTGGCGGCAATAAGAGAGCGCAGGGGATCAAAGTGGATGGTCGGAAGTTCAGAGTGAGTAAATGTGCAACGGACTGCCGGACCTCTGCATTTATACTAGCGAGTAGCCCCGCCTGTAAGGTAATTTAGCTGGGTTTCAAGACCCATTGCGAGGAACTCCAGTCTTCAATGCATCTTGAATGGTTTGAAGGATGACTCTTAATTGTGTTATTTGAACTGGTGGGTTCAAATCCCACATGTTACACTTGCATCCCATAGCTTCTTATTTGGTCAATTGTTCAGATTTAAAGCCCCTCTATAATTGTAGATTATGAAGTTGTTTTTCACTCTGTTGCAAGTCCCACCTCAATATATACCAATTACATTGCGTAAGGCAACTAACTGTAGGCTATTAAATCAAATATTCCTTGTAGGGGTCATTTCTCACCTTGAATGAGACAATTACAATCCCGCAATAGAATTTCAACGGTGATTTTAACTGACTTGGGGATCAATTGTGATTTCAACATAATTAAAATATCTAATCACTGATATCCATAACAAAACAACCCCGTGTCTCATTGTTCCTTCACAAACCTAATATACAGTGAAATAGAGAAGGACAATGTTCTAATACTGAAGCTAATATAATAATAAAAAGCTCCATTCCCCTTTGACTTTGACTCACAGAGCCACAGAGCCCCCCCAACACACACACACACTGGGGAATTATAGAGAAACACTCATCTGTTCCAGTCCATTCATCCCCTATTGATTCCCTGGCTTAAAGTTGTGTGACATGATACACCTCAGCACTATGTCCAGTCCTCACTTGAATATAACCTGCAATTAAAGCTTCGTTGTATTTTCCTTTAACTCACAGCAACATGTTAATACAAGACAACACACTGGCATACCTTTCAGCCTGAGCCTTCCTCAGAGTGTTAGAGGCTCTAACTGGCTCACCCAGAGTCTCTCTGGACAAATTATGGAAATGATTTGCAATTCCTTAAAACCAATACTCCAGTGAACTCAATGGTGTTGTTCCTGTGTCTTTATCTATAGTCAGAAGTTTAAATACACTTAGGTTGAAGTCATTAAAACTCCTTTTTCCACCACTCCACAAATTTCTTGTTAACAAACTATAGTTTTGGCAAGTCGGTTAGGACATCTACTGTGTGCAGGACAAAGTAGATGTAAGTAGTTTTTCCAAAAATTGTTTACAGACAGATTACTTCACTTATAATGAATTCACTATATCACAATTCCAGTGAGTCAGAAGTTTACATACACTAAGTTGACTGTGCCTTTAAACAGCTTGGAAAATTCCAGAAAATGATGTCATGGCTTTAGAAGCTTCTGATAGGCAAATTTACATAATTTGAGTCACTTGGAGGTATACCTGTGGATCTATTTCAAGGCCTACCTTCAAACTCAGTGCCTCTTTGCTTTACATCATGGGGAAATCACAAGAAATCAGCCAAGACCTCTGAAAAAAAATTGTAGACTTCCACAAGTCTGGTCCATCCTTGGGAGAAATGTTCAAACACCTGAAGGTATCACGTTTATCTGTACAAACAATAGTATGCAAGTATAAACACCATGGGACCATGCAGCCGTCATACCACCCAGGAAGGAGACGCGTTCTGTCTTCTAGAGATCAACGTACTTTGGTGCGAAAAGTGCAAATCAATCCCAGAACAACAGCAAAGGACCTTGTGAAGATGCTGGAGGAAACAGGTACAAAACGATCTATAACCACAGTAGAACGAGCCCTATATTGAGATAACCTGAAAGGCCACTCAGCAAGGAAGAAGCCACTGCTCCAAAACCGCCATAAAAAAGCCAGACTACGGTTTGCAACTGTGCATGGGGACAAAGATCGTACTTTTTGGAGAAATCTCCTCTGGTCTGATGAAATAAAAATATAACTATTTGGCCATAATGACCATTGTTATTTTTGGAGGAAAAAGGGGGACGCTTGCAAACCGTAGACACCATCCCAACCATGAAGCACAGGGGTGGCAGCATCATGTTGTGGAGGTGCTTTGCTGCAGGAGGGACTGGTGCACTTCACAAAATAGATGGTATCATGAGGAGGGGAAATTATGTGGATATATTGAAGCAACATCTCAAGACATCAGTCAGGAAGTTAAAGCTTGGTTGCAAATGGGTCTTCCAAATGGACAATGACCCCAAACATACTTCCAAAGTTGTGGCAAAATGGCTTAAAGGACAACAAAGTCAAGGTAATGGAGTGGCCATCACAAAGCTCTGACCTCAATCCTATAGAAAATGTGTGGGCAGAACTGAAAAAGCATGTGCGACGAAGGAGGCCTACAAACCTGACTCAGTTCCACCAGCTCTGTCAGGAGGAATGGGCCAAAATTCCCCCAACTTATTGTGGGAAGCTTGAGGAAGGCTACCTGAAATGTTTGACCCAAGTTAATCAATTTAAAGACAATGCTACCAAATACTAATTGAGTGCATGTAAACTTCTAACCCACTGGGAATTTGATGAAAGAAATAAAAGCTGAAATAAATCATTCTCTCTACTATTATTCTGACATTTCACATTCTTAAAATGAAGTGTTGATCCTAACTGACTTAAAACAGGGAATTTTTACTAGGATTAAATGTCAGGAATTGTGAAAAACTGAGTTTAAATGTATTTGGCTAAGGTGTATGTAAACTTCCGACTTCAACTGTATCTAACAATGACCTCTTATCTCTTCTGCAGTAGATAACCACCTTTGAACTGTGTTGCAGCTCGTTGCTTGTTGTCATTGTAGTGACATATTGCACAACGGTATTCCCAGGGAATAATGTCAAGTAGAAAACTCAGTAGTCTTAGAACAGCATTTACCAAATGTTGGGTAGAGACAAATAGGCTGTGGCTCATACGGTTTGAGTCTAAGCTTACATCGGAGTACTGGCTAGAACTGCAAACTGCAAACTTAACATGTGTAAATATTTGTATGAACATAACAAAGATTCAACAACTGAGAAAAACTTAACAAGTTCCATAGACATGTGACGAACAGAAATTGAAAAATGTGTCCCTGAACAAAGGGGGGTCAAAATCAAAAGTAACAGTCAGTATCTGGTGTGGCCACCAGCTGCATTAAGTACTGCAGTGCATCTCCTCCTCATGCACTGAACCAGATTTGCCAGTTCTTGCTGTGAGATGTTACCCCACTCTTCCACCAAGGCGCCTGCAAGTTCCTAGACATTTCTGGTGGGAATGGCTCTAGCCCTCACCCTCCGATCCAACAGGTCCCAGACATGCTCAATGGGATTGAGAGGCTCTTTGCTGGCCATGGCAGAACACTGACATTCCTGTCTTGCAGGAAATCACGCACACAACGAGCAATATGGCTGGTGGCATTGTCATGCTGGAGGGTCATGTCAGGATGAGCCTGCAGGAATGTTACCACATGAGGGAGGAGGATGTCTTCCCTTAAACGCACAGCATTGAGATTGTCTGCAATGACAACAAGCTCAGTCCGATGATGCTGTGTCACACTGCCCCAGACCATGACGGACCCTCCACCTTCAAATCGATCCCGCTCCAGAGTACAGGCCTCATTGTAACGCTCATTCCTTTGATGATAAAGGCGAATCCGACCATCACCCCCAGTGATACAAAACCGCGACTCGTCAGTGAAGAGCACTTTTTGCCAGTCCTGTCTGGTCCAGCGACGATGGGTTTGTGCCCATAGGCGATGTTGTTGCCGGTGATGTCTGGTGAGGACCTGCCTTACAACAGGCCTACAAGCCCTCAGTCTGAGCACTGATGGAGGGATTGTGCGTTCCTGGTGTAACTCGGACAGATGTTGTTGCCATCCTGTACCTGTCTGCAGGTGTGATGTTTGGATGTACCGATCCTGTGCAGGTGTTTTTACACGTGGTCTGCTACTGCGATGACGATCAGTTGTCCGTCCTGTGTCCCTGGAGCGCTGTCTTAGGCTTCTCACAGTACGGACATTGCAAGTTTATGCCCTGGCCACATCTGCATTCCTCATGCCTCCTTGCAGCATGCCTAAGGCACGTTCACGCAGATAAGCAGGGACCCTGGGCATCTTTTTAAAAATGTTTTTTGATGTTTTTCAGTCAGTAGAAAGGCCTCTTTAGTGTCCTAAGTTTTCATAACTGTGACCTTAATTGCCGACTGTCTGTAAGCTGTTAGTGTCTTAACGACCGTTCCAGAGGTGCATGTTCATTAATTGTTTATGGTTCATTGAACAAGCATGGTAAACAGTGTTTAAACCCTTTACAATCTGTGAATTTATTTGGATTTTTACGAATTATCTTTGAAAGACAGGGTCCTGGAAAAGGGACGTTTCTTATTTTCTGAGTTTAATCAGTGTCGATGCGTAGCGTGCCTTTAGGAAGGTTATTTCAGTGCCTGTAGTAGGCAGCAGAGGGCGCTGCGCCTGCAGTTTCGCCGAGTGGCTGCTGATGGGCGTTTCCTCGAACGCATACTTTAGGATTTAGGAAGGAACACACACCCCAGTGACATCAGTTAGGTTTGAAGAAGAAAAAAAGTCTCAGCTCTCGACTCAAACCGTGCAGTGGAGCAACAAGGGGGCCGAGAGCGCCTTCCCGACTTTATCAATTATATAGCCCGCAAAGAGAACTGGACGAAACTATAGGCTATCATCTCAACTACTATAACTTGACCTCGTCAACCCGGGGAGTGAGGATTATAACACTTATTCAGAGAATATGTCAACCTCAGACGAGGCAGACGGGCTTCGGCCGAGATATGGGTGTGAGTATCTAAAAACTTTTCCTGCTCGCTCACCTTGGGATCATATTTTACCTCCGTTTACAGAAGTTTAACCATTTAATTGTTTTAATTAATACACTTTCACAGGCTTTTTCTTCGTTCTATCTATATTCATATGTTTGACTTTGGTTAGACTTTTGACAGCGTGGTAGGTAGGCTCTGACTTCCGCGTTTTCATCTACATCGGCTACAATATTGCAATTTTACGTGGCTACATCAAATTAAATTAGCCTACATTGAATTTGGTCAATGCAATCCGGGATCCTTGAGACGTCATTGAAGTAATATAGTTTCAAATGGTTAGGTTTAGTCAAGGGTAAAGGTAGGGGTTAAGTTTTTAAGATAGGGACGTCTATGGTAGGATCCGTATAGCACCAACTCATTGAATTTTGACGTGTTTGCATTTTTCACAGTAAAGGATAAGGCGCTACATTGTTCTTATAGGGAATCTGAAGTAGCAAGACGATGCAATATTTGAGTGGTTTACCTGGTCGATTCATTGAAATTTATTGATTGCCTACTATAGTCTATTGATATGTGAACTAGTATCCATTGATCTTAATAAAAACACCTACGTTCGGATATTGTCTTTTTCAATTATATTTTATAAAATAATTATATAATTTTTGTATTGGTTTACATTTGTGATTTTATGCACTTTGAAATTATTCTGTAATGAAAAGTTCTTTACAAATCTGATTTATTTGTTTTTAATTTTATTTATTTGTTATTTTACCAGGTGAGTTGACTGAGAACACGTTCTCATTTACAGCAACGACCTGGGGAATAGTTACAGGGGAGAGGGGGATGAATGAGCCAATTGTAAATTTGGGATTATTAGGTGACCGAGATGGTTTGAGGGCCAGATTGGGAATTTAGCCAGGACACCGGGGTTAACACCCCTACTCTTAATGTGGCCATGGGATCTTTAATGACCTCAGAGTCAAGACACCCGTTCAACGTCCCATCCGAAAGACTGCACCCTACACAGGGCAGTGCCCAATCACTGCCCTGGGGTATTGGGATATTTTTTTAGACCAGAGGAAAGAGTGCCTCCTACTGGCCCTCCAACACCACTTCCAGCAGCACCTGGTCTCCCATCCAGGAACTAGACTTTCCTGAGGCAGTCAGTAGCCTTGGCTTAAGTGGGAACCATACCACTGTACTTGCTGGCTTGTCAACTGCTTTCAAGATTACTGCCACTGTAAATGACCAAATTGTTTGATACATTTATTAGGCTAATAAATGAGATTAAGGCCTCTCAATAATAATAATTGTAATCATAGTCAGTAGAATAAAACCCCACAATAAAATCCTGGAAATTGTAAGTGGCCATTTTTAGACTTTCCCATTCTCTAATGGTCACGTAGCCTAGGTTCTAATGAATATGCTCGTTATTCAGAAGGCCTAGACATCACCAGAAGGAGCCTGAAACAATTAGCTCTTGTAATGCGAGTGCTCATGCCCACTTTTTTTCTCTCCCTCCCAGATCTAAAAATATATTTCCAGCAACATTACCATGCAGGTCTCTTTAGCCTAGGCCAGTGGATCCCAACCAGGGGTACTTAGACCCCTGCTGGTACTTGGCCTATCCACAGGGGCTACTTGAGTAGACTCATGAGACCATAGGTCTACTGGTAAAATGCACACGAGGGGGTACTTCAGGGGTACTCCTGGCCGAGAGAAATTCAGTTGGTGGTAGAGTATCAGAAGAAGGTTGGGAACCAGCGGTCTAGACCCTAGCCTAGACCATAGAACTGTGAGCTACGAGCTTTGTTTACCTGCAGAATAGGTTTGATTTATTACGGTCTCTTCAGAGTTCTTTGAAAGAATGCCCATGCATTTCATTTGGCCTATTTGCTGGATCACTTGAAGTGATAAGACATTTTCCACAGAAATAAAAAATGTCAAATGCTGGAGATGTTTAAACAAAGTTTGCATAGGCTAGCCTACATTTACCTACTGTGTAGTGAGTGACTAAAGCTGAGTTGCCCTCCCTGATCAGTAACCCTTGAATCATCTCATTATGTGGAACTGGCGGTGAGGCCAAGTTGTAACCAGACTGGGAGGGGATGGAGTAGCCCAGCGCTGAGGACAGTTCAACATGGTCCTTCTGTAGCTCAGTTGGTAGAGCATGGCGCTTGTAACGCCAGGGTAGTGGGTTCGATTCCCGGGACCACCCATACGTAGGATGTATGCACACATGACTGTAAGTCGCTTTGGATAAAAGCGTCTGCTAAATGGCATATATTATTATATATATATATTACATGACAGCTGAGCTGAATCAGCTTGTCAATCAATCAACACATGATTTCTTGGGGCTGTTTACATCTTTATGATGGCGGCCAACACGACTATGTCAGTTGTGATATTCGGGATGGATGGGGCAGTCTTTACCCCTCTCATTCTGCATGTAGGAGAAGTCTGTCTCACTGTTCATTTGAAGGTTCTTGCATTTTATCTTGTTAATCGTCCCTACTTGTGTATTTGTGTGTCCGCTAGTCCGTGTGTGTTTACTATAAATCTGAGTGTGAGCTAGACTCAGCTCAGTGTGTGTACTGTGTATGTTTGTAAATGGAGTGTTTCTTGTACAGCTATGCTGTTATGAGCGAGCTAGTATTCACCCAGTGAGTGTTGTTTTCCAGCCGTTCTGGATGGTGTCGAGCGGCTCACAGCAGAGGAGATGGACGAGAGGAGGCAGCAGAACATGGCCTACGAATACCTCTGTCATCTCGAGGAGGCTAAACGGTAAGAGTGTTTTTCATTAGTTGGTAATTGCCTTTTCTTTTGGCTGGTATAAAATGAATAAAAGCAGACAAATAGAAATTGTGCCGGATATGTACCTGGGGAGACTTCAACCCGCAGTAGGAAGGGAAATGGCTCCCACCACAGTCTGTGAAGGACAGAGAATGCAAATGGTCTGCCATTGATCCACACTTCCAATGTGAGAGAATACAGAAGTGTTCTTAGGGGGTCTGGGGCCCTATAAAGAAACAGGGGCCCTGTTTTGTATTCTAGCTCCAGTGTTGCATCTCAGCTATTGCAATGGTGTTTGTTGTAATTGCTGTCATGGGCTCTACCTCAGTCATAACATGTGGGTGAACTGCTCCCTATCGGACTTCCGTGTTCACACTTTAATTGCTTTATTCTTTTTTTGAGGAACAGATAGTTGGAATTGTCACATACTGCTGAGATCAACAATGTTTGGCAATGTGATCTTGAATAGAAAAGCTTAAGTGTTGTAGATTAAAACGAGGTTTAATAAGCGTCATGCAAGGTAAAAGGGTGTGAATATTCTTGTTAATTTCCAGCACCTGGACTGGAACCTGTTGTTCTGGCCTGGTAGTACAGATGTCAGTATTTTCTGAAACGTTGACTTCTGTAAGATTAGACATGTTTTCATGTCCCTGTCAGCCATAGTTCTCCCTAGGTATCACATTTCATATCATTTTGGACTGCCTTATTTGGTGGTCATTATCACTGTGTTTTAGCAACCCCTCTTGAGGTTGAGGTTTTTGTATGTGTGTTGAAACCTACTTGCAATGCTGCAGTTTCCACATTGGATGTGCTGTTTACTTTCTCCCTGAATAACATGTGGTACCAGAACTAACATGCTATACTCATTCATTAATACCTGCTCACTGTCATGTGATGTTTGAAGTGTTTCATATTGTAGAATTATTGAAAAGTGTGTTTTGTCTGTTGTGGTGATCAGGCCTACGGGTTAATGATGCCTGAAGTAGCTAGTGGCCTAGGTTTTGAAAGGACTCTGACACACACCCATCCCCTAGGTCCCCCAGTGGACTCACACACTCAGAAGAGGAAGGAGTGAACGGGACAGGAAGTGACTAAGTCCCTGTTGAGTTTAGTATCTTCCGCTGTTGCCACAGAAACCCCTGGCCGTCATAGCAACGGGTTCCGGTGTGAGTGTTTGTTTGACTGTATGTTGTGAAGATCAAACAGCAGCTGTACGCTGGTCTGTTGGCTCTTCCTCCTCTCCTGTTTTACCACTGTCTACTAGTTCTCTAAACATGGCTTGACAAATATATTGCTAAAGAGGTGAGAAGAGCCTTATGTCAGGGCCTAGGTCCTATGTCAAGTCTACATACAGCGTTTTCCAAACACCTCTGAAGTTGTCTGTGGTTCTCATGCAGTTCTGTCCCTACAGTATCTTTAGCAGATGAGGTATCGCTAGCTGGTTAGCCTAGCACCAGAATGTTGTGCGGTGACGTCACCCTGCCTGAGAATGAAAGTAGTGTCACCCTTGCTCAACAAAGACTATAGTTTGTTGTAGCGATTGGTTAGAAGTTACAATGCTGCTAAGTGAGTGTGAATTGTGATGTTCTGTGAAGTGCAGAAAGCCCTGCGTTGACTCCCAGGACAGAGACTGGACTTACTCTGTTATATATAATGAGACTCCAGCTCCTGATAGGTAGGTGCTTGTTGTTGTACAGTGTCAGGCTGGGGAGACCATTGTGTTCCAAATGGCAACCCAGCCCATAGGGCTCTGGTCAAAAGTAGGGCACTATGTAGTGCACTAATGTAGGGAATATGGTGCCATTTGGGACACTCTAGAGAGAGCGAGAAAGTGAGTGTCGGGTGAAGGAGAGCGGCAGACAGGTGAGAACTATTGGCTTGTGAACACCTCAGCCTGGAGGCAAGGAATGCTTCTGCTCATGAAGGTGATGTGTGGTATGACGGGAATGCTTCTGCTCATGAAGGTGATGTGTGGTATGACGGGAATGCTTCTCACACAGATATGAACACACTGTGTATGTGGACATGTGAGTAATTACTCTCCCTGTCTCTCTCTCTTTCTCTGTCATATATGCAAAAAAGGCCTTTGTTATCTATACCAGTCATTTCCATGCATTGCAGTGTTTAGTTCTATAGCTGTCACTTCTACCTGTAGATTATGATGGTATCAGAGGAGATATTTGAATATTGCTCATCTCTCACTGACTATTTGAGGAATTTCCTAGGTGGCCAATGACAAATGACCAATAGCTGTAGACATACTGTGAGAAATAGGCCTACAGTTGCTGAAGTGAGGTTGCAGGTTGTTTGAAGCGTTGTTCAGGACTTTGATTCAGGACTACAGTACTACTGTTTGTTCTTCTCTTTGTGACACAACAACCACGTGAACCTGTTTTTTCCTCTTCAACTTCTGTCTTCTCTTTAGTCTCGTTCTCTCCCTTTCTCTCTCTGTGGGAATGGTCTTTCCTGCATGTTACTTATTGCTTTACACGAGAGGCTGGCTGAGCTTTCTCTGCCTCCAATGCAATCTGAAATTACATCAGGAGAAAGTAGTTAGCAGTCAGCTTCTAGGGTAAAGTGGTGAAGATGCTCTGTAAGAGGGTTCCCCTCGGGTTCCCCTCGGGTTCCCCTCGGGTTCCCCTTGGATATAATGAAAAGAAGGCTGATGCTTAACGTTAGTAAGTTGTACAACTGAATGCATTCAACAGTAATGTCTTCCTCATTTAACCCAACCCCTCTGAATCAGAGAGGTGTGGTGGGATGCCTTAATCGCCGTCCATGTCATCGGCGCCCAGGGGGCGGGTGTTGTTGGTGGTTAACTGCCATGTTCAAGGGCAGAACAGCCTTGCTGGCTCTGGGATTTGAACAAGCAACCTTTTAGGTTACTGTCCTAATGCTCGTAACCAACGCTCTGACCACTAGGCAACCTGTGACCAGAATACCATCTCATTAGTTATGTTAGTCTGTATAGACATGACAAATAGATACTTACAGTTGAACTGTACACATGCAACAATAACACAACTAAACTACATTGAACAAAAACCAAGCTAATTGAAATGTGCAGTTGTTTAAGGCTCCACCTACTGCTTCCGCTCAGCGTGTTCAGTATTACTAGTGTCTGGTTGTCCCATCCTGGTATGGGGACATGCAACATCAGGTGGCAGTTGGAGGGTGGATGAAATGTGAAGACGACACCAGGTTCTGGTCTTCTCAGGTTGTGATTGAGTCGTGTTTACTAGGCACCAAATGGAAGAAAACGTGTTGGAACATTGAGGGATCAACATGGACTTGTCCAATAAGAAACAATCATTTTAGTTTTCTGTTTATAAATGTTTCTGTTGTGCCCTAATGAACACAACAAACCAGCTCCTAACCCTGACTAGAAGAACTTCCCTCTGTCATCTTAAGCCTGTAAACTGGCCCTGTGAACAGACAGCCTAACACTTTCAGATGTTTTATTGTGTCCTGTTAGAATGTGGGAAAGTGTAAGATAAGGACCAGTTTTCTTTCCCCATTTAGTGTGTTTATCCTACCCATCCACCCTCTACATGTATCAGCAGTAGTTGTGGAGAAGGGGCCTACCTCTGTTTAACAGTTAAGGAGAGATGTGGATAGCTGGTACATGAGATTACTGGGAGATATACCCTGTATATCCCTGACCTAGCAGCACAGACCAACGATGAACCAGAGAGATCATTCTGAGAGGGAGATCATTCCTTAGTACATCTCAGAACTATGTAGTGCTCTTAATCCTCTCTTCACTACAGTATACTCACTTACCACCTTATTTCTGTGTTATTTCTCTCAAGCCCCTGCTATTCATGGTATTTGCGCTCCCCTCTGGTGACGAGTTGGTGCCTGGTGCTCGTACACAAAATGGGTCTTTTTTTTTTAGAGGAGTGAGAGCAGGACACACACACACACACACACACACACACAGGTCCGCCAACCATGTCTTAACTCTTCTGAGGCAAGGTCCCATCTGTGTTGCATACTGCCCTCCTGCTGTTGACAAAGATGCACAAGTGGAGTCCAATGTACATAGGTCTTTGATACCATATGGATTTTAGAGGGTTAAATGTACCATCTTGCAGGCATGTACAAGAACATCAATACACACTATTGTATTATCTACTGCTATTTGGCTTTCATCTGCCAGTGTTTACATGTAATGAACATACAGCTAACCACTAAGCAGCATGTTATGCTCTCATCAATATATTTTCAATTGTTTGTTTTAGTGAGTTGGTGTAAACCAACGGATTACTTAGATCTGCTGTGAAAGGGTCTGTAACTACAGTATGTAACTGTAGTTAGCTCTGTCAAACACAGCAGGCTTTATGTGGAGAAGTATTGGTGAATGGAGGGATGTTTCATGGCAGTAGAGGATGGAGAAGACGTGCAGAGTGAATGTGTGTTAAATCATACCGTTCTGACTGAGTTACTGTATTTCTTGAGAGCCTCAATCTAATCTTCCCTTTCTAGTTGTACAGTATAGATGTTGCAACACGTTATGGAACCCCAGCCGTCAACATAAGACATCTGCTCGTATGCCCTCATTCCTTCCCTCGATGCCTCCCTCCATCTCTTTACACTGCCTTCCCTTCTCTCTAGTTGTACAGTATAGATGTTGCAACACGTTATGGAACCCCAGCCGTCAACATAAGACATCTGCTCGTATGCCCTCATTCCTTCCCTCGATGCCTCCCTCCATCTCTTTACACTGCCTTCCCTTCTCTCTAGTTGTACAGTATAGATGTTGCAACACGTTATGGAACCCCAGCCGTCAACATAAGACATCTGCTCGTATGCCCTCATTCCTTCCCTCGATGCCTCCCTCCATCTCTTTACACTGCCTTCCCTTCTCTCTAGTTGTACAGTATAGATGTTGCAACACGTTATGGAACCCCAGCCGTCAACATAAGACATCTGCTCGTATGCCCTCATTCCTTCCCTCGATGCCTCCTCCATCTCTTTACACTGCCTTCCCTTCTCTCTAGTTCTACAGTAATTTTATCGCTCTCCCTCCCTTCCATTTACCTCTCCCCTCTTCTCTCTGAACAGTATATTCCTCTTCTCTGTGTACAGTATATTTGTTTCATCCTTCCATGTGAGAAACAAATTAGAATGCATTAATGAACTACAGTTGCTTAGCTGTACTAAACCACCAATCAACAAGGGATACACAACATAGTTGCATGCAGGTAGTGAATGCAGTAAATTCCCCAGGTCTCTGGCTGTTGCCATGAAGGAAGTCTACTGTGCTTAATGTCAATACTTTCTCACACACTCTGAAATTAGGGTTGTTCATTTAGGCACCAAACGGAAGTAAACACTCAAACAAGTTAGGGACTTATTTAACTTGTCCAATAAGAAACGCTCATTTTTATTTTCCAGTGCATAACATTTTGAAATGTTTTGCAATGTTCCCTAATTAGTGCTGAGGGATTCACTGAAATTGCTGTACATTTTCAGTTTTTAAACTCCAAATTCACCAACGTTGGCTCAATAATTTGAATTCCATCTTGTCATTTTTAAATTTATTTTTTACCCAAACCGACAGCAAAAGTAACTAATCGCTCAGCACTATTTAAATTTAAATATAACCAGGTAGGCCAGTTGAACAACTTGTCATTTACAACTGCTACCTGGCCAAGATAAAGCAAAGCAGTGCGACCAAAAACAACAGCGTTACACGTGGAATAAACAAACGTACAGTCAATAACACAAATCTGTATACAGTGTGTGCAAATGAGGTAAGGCAATAAATAGGCCATAATGGTGAAGTAATTTAGGAATTAACACTGGAGTGATAGATGTATAAGTAGAAATACCGGTGTGCAAAAGCGCAACAAACAAAATAAAAAATATAAAAAATATGGGGATGGGCTATTTACAGATGGCTGTGTGCAGCTGTAGCGATCGTTAAGCTGCTCTGACAGCCGATGCTTGAAGTTAGTGAGGGAGATGTTTCCAACTTCAGTGATGAATTTTTATTTTATTTTTTTAAATCTATTTTTGTGAGAAAATTCCCGTGTGCAATTTGCTCCAGTCATTTGCAGCAGAGAACTGGAAGGAAGGAAAGGCGGCCAAAGGAGGTGTTGGCTTTGAGGATGACCAGTGAAATATACCTGCTGGAGTGTGTGCTACGGGTGGGTGTTGCTATGGTGACCAGTGAGCTGAGAAGGCAGAGCTTTTCCTAGCAAAGACTTATAGATGACCTGGAGCCAGTGGGTTTGTTGACGAATATGTAGCGAGGGCCAGCCATCGAGATCATACAGGTGGGTAGTACATGGGGCTTTGGTGATAACACATGGCACTGTGATAGACTGCATCCAATTTGCTGAGTTTAGTATTGGAGGAAATTTTGTAAATGACATCGCCGAAGTCAAGGATCGGCGGAATAGTCAGTTTTACGAGGGTATGTTTGGCAGCATGAGTGAAGGAGGCTTTGTTGCAAAAATAGAGCTGATTCTAGATTTAACTTTGGAGTTTACACTCTAGCCAGACACCTAGGTATTTATAGTTGTCCACATATTCTAAGAACTATCCCAAATGAACAGGACCCAGTGCTGTTCAGTCAGCCCAAGTTCCCCTTTACTGAGGCCATTTTCAAGTCATTTCCTGTTTCAGTCTTTTCCAGGCTCACTGGAGTATAGCAGCTGCATGGAGGATGATGTAATCACTGGGTTGTTCTAGACAACAGAGCAGCAAGTAGAAGAATGCATCTAGGGCCTTGATGAAATCTAACTGTTTTGATAACATAATGATGCCATATCCCAGGTGATTGTTGTGATATCATGACAAATTGTATTGATTATTTATGAAGTAATTTTTGCACAAAGTGTTATACAGAAACCCAGCCTAAAACTCCAAATAACAAGCGATGTAGAAGCATGGTGACCTGGAAGAAACTTAGATAGGTTCCAGGCTCTGAGGAGTGGCCAGTCCTCTTCTGTGTTGGGTGGAGTTTATAGGAGTACATGGCCAGAGTACATTGTACATTTAGATTGTGCCAGTTTATAATCTCAGGTAAATTACAGTCAAAACATATTCAATGGTGGTGAAGAAAGTTCTGCAGGCTCTAGTTTTATCTTGATTATTGTCCAGTCATATGGTCGAGTGCTGCAAGGAAAGACCTAGTTAAGCTGCAGCTGGCCCAGAACAGAGCGACACGTCTTGCTCTTCATTGTAATCAGAGGGCTGATATAAATACTATGCTGCCAGTCTCTCTTGGCTAAGAGTTGAGAGACTGACTGCATCGCTTCTTCTGTTTATAAGAAACGTGTTGAAAATCCCATTGTTTGCATAGTCAATTGACACACACACACTTATCCCACCAGACATGCTACCAGGGGTCTTTTCACAGTCCCCAAATCGGAAAAAAAAGCGTAGTTATATATAGCTATTCTTGCATGGAACTCCGTTCCATCCCATATTGCTCAAATAAACTGCAAACCTGGTTTGTTTAAAGAACAAAGTGACACCTCATGGCACAACACCTCTCCCGTATTTGACCTAGATAGTTTGTGTGCATTGATGTGACCTACATATGTTCCTTTTTTAATGTACTTCTGTCCTTGAGCTGTTCTGGTCTATTTAATGTTCTGTATGATGTCATGTTCTGTGTGGACCCCAGGAAGAGTAGCTGCTGCTTTGCAACAGTTAATGGGGATCCTAATAAAATATCATGATGTCCTCAGGGGACTGTTGGGATATATCATGGTGATGTATTATTCTGACAGTCAAATTGAGGTCAAATCCTTAGTCATTGTTCAGTAAAGGCAGTCTGTACATATATTAAACAATGGTCACATCCTAGTTTCATTTTTGTCAAATTTGAAGGTACAACAGTCATTTTCTATTGGCCCATAAATTAGAAGCTGCAACGTAGTCCTTTTTGAATGGCCCTTAAACTTGGCCTGGTAATATCGTCCTGTTTGATTGGCCCTTAAATTTTGTCGTTGTAGGAGAGCCGACTCTGTCACCTGTGGGTGTCACTGGTTGCTTGGCAACAACAGGGAAAGCCTAACTGTTGTGATGACAGGTTCTGACAGTGTCCGCCCTACATTATCTGCCTCCAAGGGAGAGATATGGAGGGAGAGAGAGGAACTGAGATGGTGAGAAGGGGACAGAGGGCAGGAGAAAAGAAACGAGAGAGGGAGGGGTCAGCACAGCAGTCTGTAGAACACTAGAAGTGACTTTTCCGGTTTAGATATCAGTTAGGGGGTAAACCTCAGCGCTTGAACAAGACATGTTGATAAGACCAGGAAGGGAGGTGTGAGAGCGATAGGGGTAGAGAGAGGGGGTAGGGAGATGTTGCTACAAAGTGTGTGTGTGATGGAGAAATGTGGTTTCATGATGTGACTGGTCTGTCCTTCCTCTTGCTTGATCAGCAAGCTTTGCCTTGTCTGGACTCCTCCCCTGTTTTGAAAAGACACACACACACACACACACACACACACACACACACAACACGTAACAAGTGAGTAGGACATAGAAGTGTGTGTAGTATTCCTCTTGGCATTGATGGGTAGTCTGGCGTGAGTCAGGCAGGTTGAGCAGAGATTTCAGACGAGACACTGACTGAATAGAGGAAATGCTTTTCTCTTTGAACTGCTCTGACTATGGAGCGTGTGTGTGAGTTGTAAGTGTTTGAATGTGTGTGTGTGTTGAATGTGTTTCCCAGTCACTAGCCCCCATGAGTCAGTCAGGTGTCATCTCTCTATCCTAACCAACAGCTGGAGGGGAGGGGTCAGAAGGATTCCTATGTTGCAGCAAGGCATGTAATGGGCTATTTCTCTCTCTCTCTGTCTCTCTGTCTCTTCTCGCTCTCGCTCTCGCTCTCGCTCTCGCTCTCGCTCTCGCTCTCTCGCTCTCGCTCTCGCTCTCGCTCTCGCTCTCCCTGGGCCCCGAAGACATGGACGTTGATTAAGGGAGCCCTCCACATCTCTGATTCAGAGGGGTTGGGTTAAATGTGGAAGATACATTCAGTTGTAGAACTGACTAGGTATCCCCCTTTCGTTTTGCTCTCTCGTTCCATCTCGCTCGCTCTCTCCATCTCGCTTTCTTTCTCTCTCTCACATTCACTCTGGTGAATCACTGTGTAATTACTACAGGAACCTGGTGATATAAAGGCCCACTGTGTGGGGCCATCCAAGTGGAAGAGATTGGGTTACTCACTGTAAAATTATTTGCACATAATTCTCTTCCAGTTTCCCATCAAAATACAAAGAGAACAGACAGCTGGGAGGAAGAGGAGAGTGAATAGAGAAATGTTTCTAGACCTCCACAACATTGTTCTCTAACTTTTCCTCCCATTTCAGCCCTCTAGAAACATACCTGTACACACAGACACACGTCTACACAGACTTGACATTGTGCAGAAAGGAACTGGTCATTCAGATCAGTGATTTCATTGAGATAGGAGACAAGGGGTGGCACAATTCAAAGTCCACAGCCTGATCAAATCATACGGATGGAAGGATGAATCTTCGAATTGTTGGAACTGAGCCTGCAGCCTGATCGGATCAAAGGGAAGCATTAATTAAAGCAAGAAGGGAAGAAAGGATGCACTTTTGAAGTATTGGAATGGCACCGGCGGCCTGCTCTGCTATCAACCTGCTTGTGTTTGGAAACAGGCTGCGAGGCAGAATGTGTGTTTGTGGTCTGCTGCTCTGGGAGAAACACTCTGGGGTAAAGTTTCCCCTACGTACAGTTCTAGAATCATCTTCAATTCTCCCAATCCTAATATTACCATTAGTGGGGAAAATGCTAAACTGTCCCAGGATCAGCGTCTAGGGGCAACTTAATCCTGGGAGAGAGGAAGGATGGAGGGAGTATGCGCTAGGGATTCTCCATAGCCACAGCAGCTAGCGCTACAGACTGTATCTGTCACCTGATTCAAATGGGGGAGGTACTAATAACTTTCTTCCAGCAAGGTTCCAGCATCTTTGTTGGATGCGTAGCCAGGCCTGCACAATGCAGCTTTCCTCGGCACAGCTTTAGTATTGTGGTGTGAAAACGGTATTAAAGGGGACTGGCTAGGCTAACAGCTAGCCCTGCCATAGTGTCCAGTAGAGTCCAGCCCCCCTGCCCTCACACTTCCTGGTGGTGTACATCAGGAAGCTTCCCACAGCACAGAGGTCAGGGGTCAATCCAATAGGAAGAGACTGCTACCTGACGACTGTCTCCTCAGGAAGACATACAGATTGTGGAGAAACACTGACTGTTTTCGGTACAGTGGAGGCTGGTGGAAGAAGACATTGAAAGACCATTTCATTGTAATGAATGAATGATCTGTTTAATACCGTTCCATTGAATCTATTCCAGACATTACAATGAGTCTGATTTAAAGTGACACCAGCCTCCACTGTTGCAGTCGTACCCTGTTGAAGACCGAGAGAAGACATGCTAGATAAAACAGTTCTAGTATCTAATAATAGTCTAGCCTCCAATGTTCTCTCTGCATTCCTGACAACACTGCCATATTTCAGCTTGTCATTTTATCTCTGGAAAATTGCTTGTGTGTCATGTTCACAACTTTGACATTTCTTCTGGCATCTCTCCTGCGTGTGGAATTCAATTGTCATTGACATTCTGCAGTCCCATTCATAGGTGTGTGTTTGCTCTGGTCTGGCCCCTGTGCCTCTGATAAAATAACCATTAGTATGGCACCTTTATGAAGCCTTTCACTGTGGAGCAGTGAAAGGAGGAGTTGTTCCCCTCTGCCCACCACAGCCCCGTTACCTGTGACCTGGCCACACTGGGCCTGTGTTGGGAGACCCAGAGTCATGACTTACTGGGAGGGAGGAGTTGTTTCAGATGGAGGGTTTGGGTTTGTTGGCCTGTGTACTGCAAATTGTGTGTGTGCACCTAATACAGGATGTGTGCCAAAAGTGGGAGTGTACCTTTTCTTTAGTAAAGTGTTCCTACACACTGAACAAGCCTGCAAAGCTGAAATGTTTGTTCCGTAACCCTGATGCAGTGAAAACAATACAAACCATAATAGAAGAGTTAAGGGAGCTTCATACTACATTTTTTTGACCATTACACCTTTTTTCTTATCTGAATTCACCTGTTTTATGTACCAACCAAACTTCTGGGGGAGCGTGAGGGTCCCCTTTTTGAAAAGGGATGTACAGTGTTTTCCTTCCTTCAAAGCTGATTTTTGACAAACTCACTTTGTCCTCCAACTGTGAAATGGCTTCTACCCAAGGATAGACTCTGGGCTTTCACAGCAGAGAACACACACTGCTATGGGTACTGGGACGTTACTAGAATGGTGACCTACTGGGAGGCATGGAACTAGAGGGTTGCTGAGAGGGTTACTAGGAGGCATGGATCTACTGGGAGGCATGGAACTAGAGGGTTGCTGAGAATGTTTAGGTGTGGTTTGTTAGAGGTGAGAGTACTCTGCTGTACTACGTACTGGACTGGATGTCATCTGCTCCCCTAGTTGACATCTACACTGGGAAGCAAAAGTATGTGAACCCTTTGGAATTACCTGGTTTTCTGCATAAATTGGTCATCAAATTTGATCTGCTCTTCATCTAAGTCACAACAATAGACACTGCTTAAACTAACACAAATTATTGTATTTTTATTGTCTATTGAATGCATAATTTAAACATTAAAAGGGTAGGTTGGGAAAAGTATGTAAACGCCCTAGGCTAATGTTTTCTCCAAAAGCTAATTGGAGTCAGGAGTCAGCTAACCTGGAGTCTAATCAATGAGATTGGAGATGTTGGTTAGAGCTGCCTTGCCCTGTTTAATTTTTTTTTTTTTTAAACCTCACAAAATTAGAGTTTGCTATTCACAAGAAGCATTGCCTGATGTGAACCATGCCTCGAACAAAATCTCAGAAGACATAAGATTAAGAATTGTTAACTTGCATAAAGCTGGAAAGGGTTACAAAATAATCTCTAAAAGCCTTGATGTTCATCAGTCCTCAGTAAGACAAATTGTCTAGAAATGGAGAAAGTTCAGCACTGTTGCTACTCTCCCTAGGAGTGGCCGTCCTGCAAAGAGGACTGCAAGAGCACAGCGCAGAATACTCAATTAGGTTAAGAAGAATCGTAGTGTCAGCCTAAGATTTACAGAAACCGCTGGAACATGCTAACATCTCTGACGAGTCTACGATACGTCAAACACTAAACAAGAATGGTGTTCATGGGAGGACACCATGGAAGAAGCCACTGTTGTCCCAAAAGAAAACATTGCTGTATGTCTGAAGTTTGCAAAAGAGCACCTGGATGTTCCACAGCGCTTCTGGCAAAATATTCAGTGGACAGATTAAACCAAATTTGAGTTGTTTGGAAGGAAAACACAATACTGTGTGGAGAAAAAAAGGCACAGCACACCAACATCAAAATGTCATCCCAACTGTAAAGTATGGTGGAGGGAGCATCATGGTTTGGGGCTGCTTTGCTGCATCAGGGCCTGGACAGATTACTATCATTGACGGAAAAATGAATTCCCAAGTTTATCAAGACATTTTGCAGGAGAAAGCAAGGCTCTCTGTCCGCCAATTGAAGCTCAACAGAAGTTGGGTGATGCAACAGGACAACGACCCAAAAGACCAAAGTAAATCAACAGAATGGCTTCAACGAAGAAAATACGCCTTCTGGAGTGACCCAGTCAGAACTCAACCTGATATTAAAATGCTGTGTCATGACCTCAAGTGGTTCACACCAGACATCCCATGAATATTGCTGAACTGAAACCGTTTTGTAAAGAGGAATGGTCCACAATTTCTCCTGACCGTTGTGCAGGTCTGATCTACAGAACTTTTGGTTGAGTTTATTACTGCCAAAGGAGGGTCAACCAGTTATTAAATCCAAGGTTTCACATACTTTTCCCACCCTACACTGAATGTTTACACTGTGTTCAATAAAGACATGAAAACATGTTGTTAGTTTAAGCAGACTGTTTGTGACTTAGATGAAGATCAGATTGTATGACCAGAAATCCAGGTATTTCCAAAGGGTTCACAGTTTTTCTTGCTGCTGTAACTCTGAGGTTCAGTTGGTATGAGCCTGGCACTGCCAATGTCATGGGTTCAATTCCTGCAGGGATTACATATTAGTGTTAGTACACAGATTAATATACATTTCTGCAATCCCTGTGTGACTGGATGAAATCGACTGCTAAGTAGCATCTTATCTATGGTGATATGAACACATGATTTGATGATATACTGTGTATTGGTTCAAATGTAGTGTACTAAACACAATGTTAGTTTTCTAACAGTAACAGAACTCAAATCAAATCAAATTTATTTATATAGCCCTTCGTACATCAGCTGATATCTCAAAGTGCTGTACAGAAACCCAGCCTAAAACCCCAAACAGCAAACAATGCAGGTGTAAAAGCACGGTGGCTAGGAAAAACTCCCTAGAAAGGCCAAAACCTAGGAAGAAACCTAGAGAGGAACCGGGCTATGTGGGGTGGCCAGTCCTCTTCTGGCTGTGCCGGGTAGAGATTATAACAGAACATGACCAAGATGTTCAAATGTTCATAAATGACCAGCATGGTCAAATAATAATAAGGCAGAACAGTTGAAACTGGAGCAGCAGCACAGTCAGGTGGACTGGGGACAGCAAGGAGCCATCATGTCAGGTAGTCCTGGGGCACGGTCCTAGGGCTCAGGTCCTCCGAGAGAGAAAGAAAGAGAGAATTAGAGAGAGCATATGTGGGGTGGCCAGTCCTCTTCTGGCTGTGCCGGGTGGAGATTATAACAGAACGTGGCCAAGATGTTCAAATGTTCATAAATGACCAGCATGGTTGAATAATAGTAAGGCAGAACAGTTGAAACTGGAGCAGGAGCATGGCCAGGTGGACTGGGGACAGCAAGGAGTCCTCATGTCAGGTAGTCCTGGGACATGGTCCTAGGGCCCAGGCCAGTTGAAACTGGAGCAGCAGCATGGCCAGGTGGACTGGGGACAGCAAGGAGTCATCATGTCAGGTAGTCCTGGGGCATGGTTCTAGGGCTCAGGTCCTCCGAGAGAGAGAGAAAGAGAGGAGAGAATTAGAGAACGCACACTTAGATTTACACAGGACACCGAATAGGACAGGAGAAGTACTCCAGATAAACAAACTGACCCTAGCCCCCAGACACATAAACTACTGCAGCATAAATACTGGAGGCTGAGACAGGAGGGGTCAGGAGACACTGTGGCCCCATCCGAGGACACCCCCGGACAGGGCCAAACAGGAAGGATATAACCCCACCCACTTTGCCAAAGCACAGCCCCCACACCACTAGAGGGAAATCTTCAACCACCAACTTACCATCCTGAGACAAGGCCGAGTATAGCCCACAAAGAACTGATACTTTCAGCTCCTAGGAAATTAAATGCTACACTGTGGTAACTAGAGGCAACAGGAGAGAAGAATAGTCCTCTCAGAGATTTACAAACTCTAGAGGGGTGAGGAGTTGAATGTCACTGGGTTTAGTGTGTGTGTGTGTGTGTGTACTGCATGTTTCGGGGCTTTAAGCTGACCTTTTTTACAAGGGACCTGTGTGCTCCTAAGTTGAAAAATGTAGGCGCACACAAATGTAGGAGCACAATGAAAATGAGGTAGTAAAACTAGAATCCTTAATTTTCTGTGTACTGTTGGTGTGTGTTTCTGAAGGCACTCGATTCTGTGTATCATGCAGCTCTGAGGTTTATTACCAACCAAAAGCACCGGACTCACCGCTGTGATCTCTATAGTGATGTTGGCTGATCTTCACACTGCTGTGATCTCTATAGTGATGTTGGCTGGTCTTCACACTGCAGTGATGTTGGCTGGTCTTCACACTGCAGTGATGTTGGCTGGTCTTCACACTGCAGTGATGTTGGCTGGTCTTCACACTGCAGTGATGTTGGCTGGTCTTCACACTGCAGTGATGTTGGCTGGTCTTCACACTGCAGTGATGTTGGCTGGTCTTCACACTGCAGTGATGTTGGCTGGTCTTCACACTGCAGTGATGTTGGCTGGTCTTCACACTGCAGTGATGTTGGCTGGTCTTCATTGACTCAGGCTTAAACATTGCTATACTATCTGTAAGTGGCAGTTTTCCCAAAAATTACTTTTCTCTGTTCTTTGACAAGGTCAGAAAGGTCTCACTCATTCTTACTTTTAACGGTTACTAAAATCCAGAATGGATCATGGAAAAAGGTGTTTTAGCTACTCAGCTCTGTGGTCTTGGAATCATCTCCAGACCAGCTTGAAACCCGGCATCTTGTTCCCTTGGAGTTTAAAGGTTTGGTTGACTTACATGTTACTGAGACATGATAGTCATTAGGACTTTACGTGGTTCTACTTATGATAAAAATCTATCTGACGCTTGTATGGTTCTGGAATTCTAATAAATGTGTGTTTACGTATAAAAAAGAGAAAGTAAGTTGTTTGACTATTTGTTACAAACATTGTTCCCTTCTGCTGCCATCCTGGATGGACCAGGTCTCCTGAGAAATGGATATCTTAATGATACGAACCTGGATAAAGGTTAAATAAAAGCTCTTTGTCCTCCAGGTGGATGGAGGCGTGTCTGGACGAGGAGCTCCCGCCCACCACAGAGCTGGAGGAAGGGCTTAGGAACGGGGTGTACCTGGCCAAACTCGGCAACTTCTTCGCCCCACAAACCGTTTCCATCAAGAAAATCTACGACCGTGAGCAGACCCGCTACAAGGTGAGGACCGAGGAGATGCACTGTAACACACACACACACACACACAAACAGGCTCCAGATAAGTGCTGGTTAAAGGGACAAAGATGTTCTTATATTCATTCAGTTACCAGAGGAGACAAACTCCCTTTTGCCCAACCCGCCAAACTCACACCGGACTATCCATCAAGGTGTTGCAAGTTGCACCTAGACACTGATCTGGGGTCAATTTAGCATTTTTCACCAATAATAGTCTAGTTTATGATTGGGGGAGGTCTGTTTCTAGGGAAAACTTCACTCCGGAGCACCTATCAATGCCCCGAGGAACAGACATGCATCAATGGTCCTATTCTATCAACACAGTTTGACTTAAGTTAAATAACCAAAAATAGACATTGTTATTACACTGCAAGAATGCGCCCAAGAAATCCCCCATCTCCAGTCTTACCTTGGAAATGTTTTAGTTGAATAGGACCCCAGGTTACTGTGACTCACTGTCTGAGTCGGGCTTGATTTACTCAATGGGGAAGGAATGAATCATGTGTGTATTACTATAACTGTAATGGCTTGTTTGTGTGTGTCACATTGTAACTCACTATGTTTTGGGTTTCATTCCTGCAGGCCACTGGGCTTCATTTTAGACATACAGACAATGTCATCCAGTGGCTAAACGCCATGACAGAGAAGGGTCTGCCAAAGGTGAGTGATGGGCACACACACACACACACACACACACACACACACACACACACACACACACACACACACACACACACACACACACACACAGACATAGCAGTCACTGTATTCTCAATACCAGGGAAGGGTATTTTCCCTGTACCACCCCTGTGTAACAAGCCGGGGGTTGCCTGGATCCCACTCCCAGACTTCTGAACCCTATGCCCTGGGTCACGTTCAATAGGAACAAACGGAAGAATGTTTTTGAAACATTCACATTCTTATTGGACAAGTCCAGGTAATATGTCATTAATTTCCTAGCGTTTTAGCATGTTTTGTGCCTAATGAAGATGTCCATCTGTCCTCAGATCTTCTATCCAGAGACTACAGACATCTATGATAGGAAGAACATGCCGCGCTGCATCTACTGCATACATGCTCTCAGGTACACACACACACACAATGAATTTTAAATTTGTATAGATTTTCTGAATACTCTAGAAAAACCTTTCATCACAAATCAGAGATAGCAGTGGTTCAAACTAGAACCCAGTTCCTACATCTGAATATCAAAGTTTTGTTTGATAAAATACATTATGTTCCATTTTATCTTTGGGACCCTCAGGATGACAAATCAGAGCAAGATTACTGAGTGCATGTTATTTACCTTCAGAGATGAATGTATCAAACCAGTTGATAAGTGATCAGTTTGTTGTTGTGCTCTCAAACCATATCATGCTATTTCTTTCACTATAATGGCTACTGTAAATTGGACAGTGCAGTTTAACATGAATTTAAGCTTTCTGTCCGTGTAAAACACGTCTATGTCCTGGAAATGTTGCTAATAATGTCATTCTAGTGATATTAACGCACTTTAGCAACAACCGTCCCGGTATAGGGACACCGATCCCGTACATCCTTAAGAGGTTTAAAATGATATTAAACCCTGATCTTCCTCTCACAGTGCTACCTGAACTCTCACAGAAAAGTCACAATAGACAAATTGTCTATCGTAATATTTTATCTCAGTGAAATGTTCAACATTTTCTGCTTTGCTATGTCCTACTCAATACTGCCTGTATGTGAAGTTGAAAACGTAGACTGGATTTGTGCATGTTTACTCTCAGAACTTGGTTTTTGGAAACCTGACACGTTTATGAGGTGAATGGTACGATTTTGGACTGGTGAGGTTTTCGGCACCAAGGAGAAACTCCAACCGCCTCAGCCTTGCGATGGCAGTTCACGTCCCAAACGGCACCCAGTTCCCTATAAAGTGCACTACTTTTCACCAGAGCCCTATTGGCCCTGGTCAGAAGTAGTGTACTAAATAGGGAATAGGGTGCCATTTGGGACACTAAGTCTGTGTTAATAGAACATTCCGGCTGCATGTAAAATGGATGCTGAGCCTGTTCCGTCCAGAGGCTGTACATCTACTGATCCATGTCCCAGATTGCACCATATTTCCTTTGTAGTGCACAATATAGGGAACAGGGTGCCATTTGGAAAGGGTCCTTGGCTTTTAGAGTCAGGAAGTCAACACTACAGGACTGGGTGGCAGAGGGGGGTAGGAGGGGGTGTGTGTGTGTGTGTGTGTATATAACCCCCAGCTCCAGTCCACACTAGATGAATGGCTGTTTGTTGACTACAATTCCTTCTGGCCCACTCCCCTGGTGCCACACACATGCCAGAACACAGCTCCAACAACATGTTTATCTCTCTTTCCCCCACACAGTTTGTACCTGTTCAAGCTGGGTCTAGCCCCTCAGATCCAGGACCTGTATGGCAAGGTGGACTTCACAGGTGAGTGTCCCAATACCACAGTGTTCCATTTTCTTTCACTCAACTCATTCAGTTTGTCATTGTTAATTTTTTTGTTTTAAAGTCAAACGGTTAACACGACTAACATATGATGTTAAACATGATATGTGGTTCAGTTGCTCAAATACTAAACATGGATACATGTACTGTTAGTGACTTTAGATAGTGTCTTCTAAGTGACACGCAGGCATAGTGTTGGCTCCAGTCCTAAGTTACAGTTCCACAGGGAAGGGGTTTTATCAGGCAGCTAGCAACAATGTGAAAGTCATTAGTGATAGAGCAGCAACAGGAAACACAATCTGTCTGCCAAACGCCTGACCAGGGGGTATGTGTATTACTCTCAGGCCAGGAACAATCACCGTCTCCTGTCTGTTTAGCCTCTAATATACAGTTGGCCTACTACTTACAGTATGAAGGGTACTTATGTCCATTAAGTACAGCGTTTGGCTCCAACCTAGCACTAAAAAGTCTGATTCTCCGAATCGCATACTCATCAAGACATAATTAGTTGAATCTCTCTAGTCTGTCTATAATCTACCGTTTGAAGGGTACTGTACTTTAGCCAGTGTGGTCCAGTATGTGTAGAGTGTGGTTCCAACCCAGCACTAAAAAATATGTCCAGCCTCTACCCTCAGTCTTAGCCATGCTCTCTGTCCAGCCTCTAGCTCCTCTCTCTGTCTCTAGCCTCAGTCTTAGCCATGTTCTCTGTCCAGTCTGTCTTAGCCATGTTCCTCTCTCTCCAGTCTCAGTCTTAGCCATGTTCTCTGTCCAGTCTGTCTTAGCCATGCTCCTCTCTCTCCAGTCTAAGTCTTAGCCATGCTCTCTGTCCAGCCTCAATCTTAGCCAAGCTATGCAGAGATGCCTACAGCTCAGGGAACACCCACTCCCCAGTGCCTGATACCATTTCCCTCCAAGTGCAAGAAATACACTCCCCTTTTGTACCATGATTGTTTACAGAACAACCCCTGCCCTCTTTCAGTACTCCCACCAAACTGTTGATAGACCTAATGCCTAACCAACTCTTTCTCCCTCCCCTCCTTTATACCTCACTCTTCCCCTCCTTTCCACCACTCAGAGGAGGAGATTAACAACATGAAGAGTGAACTGGAGAAGTACGGAATCCAGATGCCTGCCTTCAGCAAGATTGGTGGCATCCTGGCCAATGAGCTGTCAGTGGATGAGGCTGCGTGTAAGCACCTATCAGATATCAGAGGGGCGGGTCTAACTGCCTGTTTGGTTGAGTTCAACACTTCTTTATAACAAATTGAAAATTATGGTATAATATTATGTAACATCTCTTTCCTTTTAAATCCATTTCTGAAAATATTCCACACATTTCTGGTAATGAACTCCTCTGCTCCAGTGCATGCAGCAGTGATAGCCATCAATGAGGCCATAGACCAGGGAGTTCCCGAGGGCACCATGGCTGCCATGCAGAACCCCAACGCCATGCTGCTTCAGATGAACACCTGCTCTGCCCAGCACTACCAGGACATGCTGCACAGTGCCAAGGCTGAGAAGGTGGCCAACTCACGCAAACGGGTATGAGAGCTTGCTGTAAATACTGGGATAGAGAATGAGTGGCAGGGTTGGGGAGTCAATTCAATTTCAATTCTAATTCTATCAATTCAGAAAGTAAACCGAAAGTCAAATTCCAATTGTTTTCAGTAATTCAGTTGACTGTCTGAATTGATTGAATTGGAATCCACTTTCTGACTTGACTGATTTGAATTGGAATCCACCCCAATATTGGCTGCTGTAGTAGTAGTGTTTTCTTTTAGAAGTGTATTTGACTTTCTCCAGCTGTATAGTTCCTGTAAAGCAGTGCCCCTCTATTTCTCCTGGCGAGCTGGACTACAGTAGTGTTTTGGCCTCCGCTAAGTGCTATTTTAAATAATAATCTGATGGTCAACACCCTGATTAGCTGAATCAGCTGTTTCACTGCTGAGCTAGGACAAAAACCTGCAATACATTGTTTATCATTGAGCAGACTTCAGGATCACGGGTTTAAATGTACAATGTTGACGTCACAAATCCATGCTTCTATGTGCAACAGAACTAAAATATATGTATCTTGATGAGCAAGTTCAGATGGTACCTCCCGGTTTCTGAGTGTTTTGTTCCGTTTCATGCCTATTGAACACTACCCTGATGTTGCTCCTGTTGCGCTGTCCCTCCTACTGTAGCTGGGGGAGAACTCTGACGCAGAGAGAGATGTCTATGAAGAGCTCCTCACACAGGCTGAGATCCAGGGCAACGTCAACAAGGTCAACTGTGAGTAAAACACACTATTCTGTATGTTGATGAATCCACATGAGAATGCAGACGTGTTTTTATATGTTTATTACGTTTGTAGTCAACAGACTCACAGATCTAACATCCCTGCATTGTTTGTTGATTCACTGAAGTGAGTTTTGCTTCTAGCTGATCTGGGGTCAGTTTTAAAACCTGATCCTAGAGGAAACTTCATCCCAGAGTGTTCTAATAGGTTTTTCTAACATTTTCCTCCCCCATCAGTGACCAGTTCCCTGAGTGCAGCCGAGCAGGCCCTGCTGAGTGGTGATGAAGACCGGCTGTATGAGGCACTTCGCTCCCAGGCTTTGGGCCTACACCGCCTGCAGGCCCAGAACAAGGGCTGGTACCTCAAACAGCTGATGGCGGCCCGCGAGGACAAAGAACAGGTACAGTAGGTGGAATTATTCCAGGTTATTTGTGATTCATCCCACGTTGGGAGATCTGGAAGACCATTGTTTACAGCGGGGTTGTGTTCATTAGGGCAACAGACATTTGACAATGTTTTGAAACAGAAAATGAAAAAAATGTCTTATTGGACAAGGTAGTCGCTCCCTGTTTCAGTCCGTTGTCTTCCTTTTGGTGCTTAATGAGCACAACCCTGGTTGATTTTCTATGTGATGTTGATCACCTCCCCCATATCTTAGATGTGAGCTTCTTCACAGGTTTATTACACTGTTGAAAATTAAACTGAATATTCCACAACCCTGTTTAGAGTAGTTCCTCTTTCTTTGTCTTTCCCAGAATTCTCCAGGAGAGGCGCTGACTAAAGATGAGTTGCAAACTGGAGTAGATGCAGCCAATGGGATTGCAGCAGGCTACCAGAAAAGTAAGCAGCAGTCACTGCTCGGTCTGGGGTGATGTGTACCCTAGGTACACAACTAGGATGTGCCCAATCCTAACCTTAAAGGTCCAATGCAGACGCTTGTATCTCCAAAATCATTTCTTAGTTGGGTAACAAATTAAGTGCCTTGCTGTTCTATTCGAATTGTCAAAAATAAACAAAAAATAGCTTCTAAGCAAAGAGCCATTTCTCAAGCAAGAATTGAGACTGTATGGGAGTGGTCTGAGTGGGGAGGGGAAAAATGAAAACTAGCTGTTATTGTTGAAGAGGTTTGGAACATAATAATATTCACAGTATTATTCATAATATTATTATTCATAATATTCAGTATTATTCCAACCTCATTGTATATCTATCTATCTGAGTACCATTCAAAAGACACCTACTCATTCAATCCATAATGACAGAATGAAAACAGGTTTTTTAGAAATGTTTGCAAATGTATTAAAAATGAACAGATACCTTATTTACATAAGTATTTAGACCCTTTGCTATGAGACTTGTTAAACAAATTGAGATTCTCAATTAGCCATCCTGTTTCCTTGATTTGATTTCACCTTGATGTCCCACAGATTCTCTCAACTTGATTGGAGTCCACAGTCTGAAGGAGTACATTTTGAGCACTTGATGGGACATTCTTTCAATCTTCTACATAAGGTCCCACAGATGACATCAGGTCCAACTCATCCCAGAGCTCTGAGACAGGATTGAGGTCAAAGCACAGGATCTGGGTAGGGTACCAAAACATTTCTTCAAATTTTGAAGGTCCACAAGAACACAGTGGCCTCCATCATTCTTAATAGTTTGGAACCACCAAGACTCTTCCTATGAGCTGGCCACCTGGCCAAACTGATCAATCAGGGGAGAAGGGCTTTGGTCTAAGGAGGTGACCAAGAACCCGATGGTCTGACAGAGCTCCTCTGTGGAGATAGGAGAACCTTCCAGATGGACAACCATCTCTGCAGCACTTTACCAATCAGGCCTTTGGTCACAGTGGCCAGACAGCCACTCCTCAGAAAAAAATGACAAGCCTGACTTATCAGCCCAAAAAAGGCACCCAAAGGACTAATAACCATTGTTCTGTTTCTTGATGAAACAAGCAATTCTCTTCTATGAAACCAATTGGTGTCCTTTAGTAGTGGTTTCTTTGGGCTAAATCAGGCATCACATCTGGTGGAAACTTTGCAATCCATCCCTGAACTGTAAATGCATGGTGATACTTGCATCGGGAAGCTGTTGGATGTTTTTCAGGCTGGCTAGGGATTGGGAGACTAATCAGGATCGAGGGAAAGATGAATGGAGCAAAGTACAGAGATCCTGATGAAAGTCTTCTCCAGAGTGCTCAGGACCTCAGACTGGGCAGAAGACTCACCTTTCCAACAAACTCTGACCCTCAGCACACAGCCATTGACA
Organism: Oncorhynchus gorbuscha; assembly: GCF_021184085.1. Taxonomy (NCBI): domain Eukaryota; kingdom Metazoa; phylum Chordata; class Actinopteri; order Salmoniformes; family Salmonidae; genus Oncorhynchus; species Oncorhynchus gorbuscha. Next base: position 842,886 of record NW_025745189.1, read on the forward strand.
ACCATGTGGCTTAAAGTAAAAGTCTCAATTTCCTTGCTTATTTGGCCCAGCCAGAACATGGACTTGAACCCGATCGAACATCTTCTGTAGAGACCTGAACCTAGTCACAACACAACTGATCCCCATCCAACTTGCATTACAGAGCTTGAAAGGATCTCCAGAAATTAACTCTCCAAATAAGGCACAACTGTTACTTGAAATGCAGCGTCAGTTGACTACCTCATATTCTAAAAACCTGTTTAAGCTGGGCTGAGAGAATCAAGACTGCAAAGTTGTCTTCAACAAAGGGTAAAGGCTACTTTGAAGAATCTGAAATATAAAATATGATTTTAAATTTAACATTTATTTAAAACATGCTTTTGTGTTTTTCATAGTTTTGATGTCTTCACTGTGTAGATCTGCACTGTAAAAACAGTATGTAATCCATTTAAAAATAAGGCTGTAAAATAAGTGTGTTTAAAGTAAAGGTCTGAATAATAAATGTAAACTGTGTTTTACAACACAGGATAATCACTTAACTGTCACTGGTGGGGAAACTACCATTCAAGGGATTTAATTTACCTTTCCTCACTCATTACCAACTGGTGTTCATGTTCTCATGAGGACCATGGCCTCAGCAGAACAAAATGCATGATTTTTATTTAATCCATTACCCACATCACTGGCTGACAGAATGAAAACCTGTGCTTTTTATGCTTAAATGTTTGCAAATGTATTAAAAATGAACAGATCACCTTATTTACATAAGTATTTAGACCCTTTGCTATGAGACTTGAAATTGAGCTCAGATTCATCCTGTTTCCATTGATCATCCTTGATGTTTCTACATCTGATTGGAGTCCATCTGCTGTAAATTTATTGATGGGACATGATTTGGAAAGGGACACAGCTATCTACATAAGGTCCCACAGATGACATGAGGTCGAAGGAATTTTCTGTTTAGAGCTCTGAGACAATTGTTCAAAGCACAGGATCTGTGTATGTATCAGGGTACCAAAACATTTCTTCAATCATTTTGAAGGTCCACAAGAACACAGTGGCCTCCATCATTCTTAAATGGAAGAAGTTTGGAACCACCAAGACTCTTCCTAGAGCTGGCCACCTGGCCAAACTGATTAATCATGTTCCTCACCCTTTCTCTGTGTATTTAATCATGTTCCTCACCCTGTCTCTCTGTATTTAATCATGAGCTCTGTCTCTGTGGATAATTAATCATGGACTCAACCTGTCTCTCAGATTAACAACCATCTCTGCTCTCTTTACCAATCAGGCCTTTGGTAGAGTGGTCATGTTCCTCACCACTGTCTCTGTAAAAGGCAAATGACAGCCTGCTTGGAGCCTGCCAAAATGCACTCACACCTGACTCTTGGATCATTTAAACACAATTCTCACCCTGTCTCAAGATTGTATTTAATCATGTTCAAGCATCACATCTGTCTCTCTGTTGATTTAATCATTGCACCATCCCCCTGTCTCATGTGATTAATCAGCATCTCACCCTGTCTCTGATGTTTTTAATCATGTTCCTCACCCTGTCTCTGTTGTATTTAATCATGAATTCCTCACCCTGTCTCAGTTGTATTTAATCATGTTCTTCACCCTGTCTCTCAGGACCTAGACTTAAGAAGACTCACCTGTCCTCAAGACATTAATCATGCACACTCAAGACCCTGTCTCAGGTTGTATTTAATCAGGTTCTCACCCTGTCTCTCTGTGCCCATTAATCAGAGCCCGGACTTGAACCCTGAACATCTCTGAGACCTGAAAATAGCTGTGCAGCGACGATCCCCATCCAACTTGACAGAGCTTGACCCTGTCTCTGAGTATTTAATCATGTTCCTCACCCTGTCTCTCTGTGTATTTAATCATGTTCCTCAGGCTGTAATCTGCTGCCAATCATGTTGCTTCACCCTGTCTCTCTGTGTAAAGGGTCATGATTACTTACCCTGTCTCTGTGATATTTAAACATTTATGTCTAAAAACTCTGTGTTTTAATCATGTTCCTCACCCTGTCTCTGTGTGTATTTAATCATGTTCCTCACCCTGTCTCTCTTTAATTAATCATGTAAAATAGTGTGTTTGTAAAGGTCTGTGTATTTAATCATGTTACTCACACTGTCTCAGTTGTAATTTAATCATGTGGGGAAACTGTCCTCTGGGTTATTTAATCATGTTCCTCACCCTGTCTCTCTGTGTTATTTAATCATGGCCTCACCCTGTCTCTCTGTGTATTTAATCATGTACCTCACATCCTGTTTCATCTGTGTATTTAATCATGCTGATTCACCCTGTCTCTCTTTTTTAATCATGTTTTTAACCCTCATAGTCTCTCTTTGTGGGTTTGATGTGTCTCACCCTGTGTCTTTGGTTTAATCATGTTGACGTTTTGGCTTATTTTTCACCCTGTCCTCTGTGTTACACTTATTTAATCTGTTACTCAACCCTGTCTCTCTGTGTATTTAATCATGTTACTTCACCCTGTATCGCTCTGTGTATTTAATCATGTCCTGTCTCTGTGTTGTTCTACCCTGTCTCTTTAATCATGTTCCTCACCCTGTCTCTCTGTGTATTTAATCATGTTACTCACCCTGTCTCTGTGTATTTAATCATGTTACTCACCCTGTCTCTGTGTATTTAATCATGTTACTCACCCTGTCTCTCTGTGTAATTAATCATGTTACTCACCCTGTCTCTCTGTGTATTTAATCATGTTACTCACCCTGTCTCTCTGTGTATTTAATCATGTTACTCACCCTGTCTCTCTGTGTATTTAATCATGTTACTCACCCTGTCTCTCTGTGTGTATATAGTGTTGCAGGCTGTGGAGAGGATAAACGCGGCCGTCAGAGCGGGTGTGCCCGAGAACACGGCAGCAGAGCTGATGAACCCTGATGCCCAGCTGCCAGAGGTCTACCCCAGCGCTGCCGACCTCTATCAGAGAGAGCTGACCAGCCTGCAGCAGCAGAGCCCGGATGTACGCGCACACACACACTAATATATGCCATTTAGCGGACGCTTTTATCCAAAGCGACTTACAGTCATGTGTGCATACATTCTACGTATGGGTGGTCCCGGGAATCGAACCCACTACCCTGGCGTTACAAGCGCCATGCTCTACCAACTGAGCTACAGAAGGACCACTAATGCACACACACACACTAATGCACACACACACTAATGCACACACACACTAATGCACACACACACTAATGCACACACACACTAATGCACACACACACTGTCTCAATCGATGTGAGACGCAGTTGGTCTTTGTCAGGCATTACAACTGTATTGATGATTGTACTTATTGACAAATCTTGAAATATATTTTCAGAAAGACATTAGTTAGCTAAACTGTCAGTGATCCACAGGGTTCAACATGGTTGTGCATTAGAAGGCAACTATATTGATGACTTAAGTACAATATATTGATAAATGTATCAGAGGTATGGATTAGTTGAACGTTCTGGTTGTGTTCCCCAAGGGTTCTCTGTCCCATCCGGAGCTGCTGGTTGCCGTGGAGATGTTGTCGTCGGTGGTGTTGATAAATAGGGCGTTGGACGTGGGCGACCGGAATTCCATGTGGAGACAACTGGCCAGCGCCGTTACTGGACTCAGTAACGTAGAGGACGAATACGCACAGAGGTACGCACAGAGACAGACCTTGACAGACACTTGTCTGTCACTAGTTGTGTAGATCCTGCTGTATGCCTTTGAAGACATCTTCAGGCCTCGATCTCAGATTTGGATTGACGGGCGCCATCTACAGTTACCTCAGAGATATGAAACTGTAAATGATGTATTAATGTGTTTTCTACCCGTCTAACCAGATCTTGTAAACGCCTGTCATGTTTTTGTTGCTGATGACAACTACATTTACGTTGTAGTGAACATGTACGTCTGTAATCGACAGTAATTCATTTTCTGGCACTCAATAAATGTCCCGGTTTGATGTCTGTTCAGTTGACTGGTTAGTCTGTAACTATGAGGTTTAATGATGTCTGTTCAGTTGACTGGTTAGTCTGTAACTATGAGGTTCAGTTGACTGGTTAGTCTGTAACTATGAGGTTCAGTTGACTGGTTAGTCTGTAACTATGAGGTTTAATGTTGGTTCAGTCTGTAACTATGAGGTTTAATGATGTTGTTCAGTTGACTGGTTAGTCTGTAACTATGAGGTTCAGTTGACTGGTTAGTCTGTAACTATGAGGTTTAAGTTGACTGGTTAGTCTGTAACTATGAGGTTCAGTTGACTGGTTAGTCTGTAACTATGAGGTTCAGTTGACTGGTTAGTCTGTAACTATGAGGGTTCAGTTGACTGGTTAGTCTGTAACTATGAGGTTCAGTTGACTGGTTAGTCTGTAACTATGAGGTTCAGTTGACTGGTTAGTCTGTAACTATGAGGTTCAGTTCTGTAGTCTGTAACTATGAGGTTCAGTTGACTGGTTAGTCTGTAACTATGAGGTTCAGTTGACTGGTTAGTCTGTAACTATGAGGTTCAGTTGACTGGTTAGTCTGTAACTATGAGGTTCAGTTGACTGGTTAGTCTGTAACTATGAGGTTCAGTTGACTGGTTAGTCTGTAACTATGAGGTTCAGTTGACTGGTTAGTCTGTAACTATGAGGTTCAGTTGAATTAGAAGAAATGAGATGGTAACAATAATTCCCATTAATTTAGGATCAGCACTCATTAACCCTGGTGTTGATGTCTCAGGTACATGGATGAATTGATGCGGCTGAAGGCAGTGGCCAGGGAGGAAGGCAGTGACTATCTGACCTGGAACGACATCCAGGCCTGTGTTGACCAGGTCAACTTGACCATACAGGAGGAGCACGAACGTGAGTGGACCACACCCTTGCATGCACACGTACAAACATGTACGCAAACACACGTGCACATACTTGCAGGAACACACATGCACATACTTGCCAGAATGCATGCACACACACACACACACACACACACACACACACACACACACACACACACACACACACACACACACACACACACACACACACACACACACAGCAGAACTCTACTTCCAAGACTTGTAACCATAAAATAGTTCTAAAAGAGGAGACCACTGATAATGAGTCACTCCACTTCATTTATTTGGCTTTTCAAGATCACTTGACCTCAGTATTCCTCAACATGTTTGAAAAACTGAGACATTCCCATGAGAGATGAGCTCTCATGTACTTCTCTATCTTTATAATGTCCTCTAGTGTGACATTGGCAGTGCTGTGAAAGCACTCAACGGTGATGCCCATGCTAAACAGGCTTTGGGCCAAGTGTGCCCTCTATGCAACTCTATGGACATTCCTCAGTCTGAATTCTGAGTTGAAAAAGAACATAATGGTAATGTCATAGAAACAGGGTGTCATAAGATCTTTAAAAAGATAGCATTACTTTTTCAAAAATAAATCTCTTCCACTAATAGATGGACAATGCTAACATATGGGTTTTAAAGTGTCTAACATACCAGATTGTTTCTTCTACCTTCCCATATCTATGTCTCAGGCTAATCCTTATGTTTGTCACTTGTGATGTATTATATGCCCTTGTGCTCATAAATGCTTCAAAGGATTTGTCCTTGGCTAACAATAAAGATGTGTTATCTTAATCAACCCTTTGTGTGTGTGTAGGTATTGTGGCCATCGGTCAGATCAACGAAGCTCTGGATGGGGGAGACCCACAGAACACCCTAGAAGCCCTCCTGCACTCTGCAGCCAAGCTAACAGACGTAGACCCCTCTGTCGCCCAGCACTACTACGACAAACTGCTTGAGGCCCGCAGGGAGAAGGCACATGTAAGGACCAATTGATGTGTGTGTGTGTGTACACACACACACAAAATGGGTGTGTTTTGGCACAGAGCTGCTTGACTCATGTCACACCTTAAACACACTTTACGTAGAGCACAAACACATATTACACACCCTCTCCTTTCTGCTTTACTGGGACAGTGTCTTTCTCACCTCATTGTAATGAACTGGACCAGTCACCTGGGTGGAGGTGTTAGACTCCTCCACTTTCTCCTTCTGTGCTTGTCTCTGGTTTCAGGGCATTACTGACTGATGGGAGTCTGTCTGGTTTCAGGGCATTACTGACTGATGGGGTCTGCCTGGTTTCAGAGCATTACTGACTGATGGGGGTCTGTCTGGTTTCAGAGCATTACTGACTGATGGGGGTCTGTCTGGTTTCAGAGCATTACTGACTGATGGGGGTCTGCCTGGTTTCAGAGCATTACTGACTGATGGGGGTCTGTCTGGTTTCAGAGCATTACTGACTGATGGGGGTCTGTCTGGTTTCAGAGCATTACTGACTGATGGGGGTCTGTCTGGTTTCAGAGCATTACTGACTGATGGGGGTCTGTCTGGTTTCAGAGCATTACTGACTGATGGGGTCTGTCTGGTTTCAGAGCATTACTGACTGATGGGGGTCTGTCTGGTTTCAGAGCATTACTGACTGATGGGGGTCTGTCTGGTTTCAGAGCATTACTGACTGATGGGGGTCTGTCTGGTTTCAGAGCATTACTGACTGATGGGGTCTGTCTGGTTTCAGAGCATTACTGACTGATGGGGGTCTGTCTGGTTTCAGAGCATTACTGACTGATGGGGGTCTGTCTGGTTTCAGAGCATTACTGACTGATGGGGGTCTGTCTGGTTTCAGAGCATTACTGACTGATGGGGGTCTGTCTGGTTTCAGAGCATTACTGACTGATGGGGTCTGTCTGGTTTCAGAGCATTACTGACTGATGGGGGTCTGTCTGGTTTCAGAGCATTACTGACTGATGGGGGTCTGTCTGGTTTCAGAGCATTACTGACTGATGGGGGTCTGTCTGGTTTCAGAGCATTACTGACTGATGGGGGTCTGTCTGGTTTCAGAGCATTACTGACTGATGGGGGTCTGTCTGGTTTCAGAGCATTACTGACTGATGGGGGTCTGTCTGGTTTCAGAGCATTACTGACTGATGGGGGTCTGTCTGGTTTCAGAGCATTACTGACTGATGGGGGTCTGTCTGCTTTCAGAGCATTACTGACTGATGGGAGTTTGAGCATCTGTGTTGGATGCCCTTGAATTACACTAGCATAGAGCTAGCCCTGCAGATGTTTTCATTTGATAGGCTTTTTTGACCTAAAATGACAGAAAATTGAAAAAGTTTGATGCAAAAACACACTTGACCCAACTATTTACATGTAATATGCAAAGTAGAAGCAGATAATTTGGTACTGTAGATATTTAACAATTTTGTTTACAGTTGAGTAGAGCAGCAGTTTCTCTGTTTGCTTGGTGATGGATAGGTCCCGAGGTCGGCAGGGGTGTGTTGGAGTGCACAATGCTACGTCGGATTATACAAACACCCGAGGCACTGTATGCAAATATAGCTCCTCTACAGTTAGTTCACAGGTGTTTTTTCAATAGATTGTTGAGTGTGTCTCTAAGACAGACCTTCAAATATAGTGCCTAACCTTTGTTCCAACCTACGCTTAATAAGTATGGTGTGTAAAAATTGGCAACATTGGTGTCGGAGGTGGGATGGGGCTACCTTAAGGACTACAGGCTCTGTACTATAAGTAAACATTGAACTTTCTTTTAATATACACATCTGCTAAACAACCAGAATATTATTGTAGTCATGCGTAAATATAATTGTTAGTCTGTGTATAAATATGATTTTTGAGTGGTGTTTTCTTGGCTGATGTCCTGAGGGACAGTGGACTGACTCCATGTGATTCAGCCCCATCATCCCCACATGACTCCCACTAACCCCCTCAGTGATGTCATGGTGTGATCAGGCTTTCTGCTCCCCCGGCTGGTCCTGCTTACCCCTCCCACTCACTTCCTGTCTCTCGCACCCCCATCTTTTGTTTAATTTTCATTCTCTCTCTTTTTGACTCTCCTTCCCTCTGTCTTTTCTCTCTTTATCATTTGAATGGAATTCAAGGGCTTTATTGGCATGTGAAACATTAATATTGCCAAAGCAAGTGAACTCTCTCTTTCCCTCCTTCTCTTTCATCTCGTTCCCTCTTTCGTTCTCCTTTCAACTTAACAACAAAAGGACTGACTAAAATAGTCTATGTACAGCAGTCAAACTGTACAGCCCAATTCAAAGCCAAGCGGGCTGACCGAGACTGTCAGTCTTGTTACTGGGAAGTAGATTAGTGTAGATACAAGTCATAAACTCATTAGACCTCACACACACACACACACACACACACACGGCCTCTGACTAACTTAACTGTGTTATCTTGCCTGGGTGGGGTGATGAGTGTCGTTGTTCTTGTCTGTGCACATCTATGTAATGGTCCCATATGATGTCACCGCTCTGGTCCCACATTTGGTTGTGTTTGCTGGTGAAACAGAAACCAGACTGTAGAAGATGCAGGTGGGGTCAAAAGGGTAAGGGCCATGGTTTACCACAGACAAAAGTGTTGATGTGAACTGCTGTGGGGAAGACTGTAGATGTAGAACCACACAGAAGTCACATATTAGGAAATTCTGAAATAATTATTGGGCCAAAGCTTTAGTTTAGCTCAGTGAGCTGCACTTTCCACAGAAGCTGGCTTGTCCAAGTTTTTAACCAGAATGACTCATCATTGCTAAAACTTAAGGCCAGAAGCATTAAATAGAAAGTGTCCAGTGTGTGTATTTCTCAGTTTTTCCTGATAGAAGTTGGCCTCCGCCCTTGTACTCTCACAGCCAGTGTGCGGGAGAATGTTTTAATTGTCAACAATGGGCCAGTCACATCTCAAGCGTTCCCGTCGTGGCAATGTGACGTTTGTTTGCCAAGACCTTTTTCCAAATCAGGCTTTTAGGGAAGGAAGGAAGGAGAGCGAGGGAGGAGGGGAGTGGTAAAGAAAGCAAGCCATTTCCCTGGTGATCTTTTTCACAGGCATAGGAAATAACAAGCCAGGACTACTCTGTCTGCTTCCTTAAAAGGGCACGAAGCTGAGCACTACATCAGAAGGGGACTTTTCATAGTAGACCCATTTAGTTGGTTTCACCTAGGCCCTCTGGGGCTCTCGTGGCCCCTCCATGGGTCTGATAGCTGAGGGGAGGATTCTCCTTTGTGGTGGGTTTGTTTTGGACAAGACCGACAGACATTCACTGAGTGTACAAAACACTACGGACACCTGCTCTTTCCATGAGACTGGCCAGGTGAATCCAGGTGAAAGCTGTGATCCCTTATTGATGTCACTTGTTAAATCCACTTCAATCAGTGTAGATGAAGGGGAGGAGACTGGATAAAGGATTTTTGAGCCTTGAGACAATTCAGACATGATTTGTTTATCTGTGCCATTCAGAGGATGAATGGACAAGACAAAATATTTAAGTCCCTTTTGAACAGGGTATGGTAGTTGGTGCTTGGTGCACCGGTTTGTGTCAAGAACTGCAACGCTGCTCGGTTTTCACTCAACAGTTTCCTATGTGTATCAACAAGGGTCTGACACCTAATGAACATCCAGGCAACTTCACACAACTGTGAGAAGCACTGGAGTCAACATGGGCCAGCATCCCCATGGAACACTTGAGTCCCTGCCCCGGTGAATTAAGGCTGTTCTGAGGGCAAAAGGAGGGGGGTGTAACTCAATATTAGGAATATGTTCCTAGTGGTTGGTATACTCCGTGTGTACACACACCACACACGTAGGGGTCAAATATCTTCATCGTCTCCAAAGGATCAAATCCATGGCTGAAAGTCCTGCTCTAGGAGTGACTCTACTACGGTGCGTTCAGATTTGGATGACTCAGTCAGACACGCGGCACAGACACAGGAAGTTGTTAGAAACAAGGGGTTCCGGCTGGATTTCAAAGGCCTGATGCTGCTCATGTGCTCCACAGCTGCAGGTGGAGGGGGTTGATGGGACATGGGGATAGTAGCAGATGGGAAGGAATGGGAGCTGTTGAAGGAGAACGAACACAGGGGTATATTCATTATGGTGGAAATTTCAGATCATATCTGGCTGTATCTGTTCTATTCTTTTCTGTAACATCACGCCCTCCTTAACAAGCCTCAGGTTAATACATAGAATCTGATTTCAGATCCTAGACCTACTGTAGATCTATACTTTTGTGCAATGATTCACTAATTAATTCTTTAGCCTTTTGGTGGACCATGGAGCAATAGGTTTGAGATATAGTTTTGTATACACATGTAGGTTTCTAGTGTGTGACTATAGGCCCCTGTTCGTTAGAGCACGCCGCAGGAAATTGGTTGTATTGGAAAAAGAATAAGAGTTTCTTATTGGACAAGTTCAGATAGTGTGTCCCTGTTTCACTCCACGTTGTGCCTTCTGAACACGGCCCAGATTTCTTTCTCAGACGTTGATGTTTCATCAGGGATTGTTCATGTGCTGCCAGACATCCATGTACAGCCTGTGATATTTTTCAGTCTTGTGGTCTGAGGGTTCAGCTTGACGGCCAAAGTAAACACGGTGGGTGGACAAGTCTCTGTACGAGTCCAGCTTCATCGCTCACATCATCATTAAAGCATGTACAGCTCTGTGTGTGTGACTCATGCTCACTGTGTGTGTGTCCATGGGGTGCATGTGCACTCGCTGTGTTTATATGTTGTGTGTACGTTCACCAGCTGTGTTGTGTGTACGTTCACCAGCTGTGTTGTGTGTACGTTCACCAGCTGTGTTGTGTGTACGTTCACCAGCTGTGTTGTGTGTACGTTCACCAGCTGTGTTGTGTGTACGTTCACCAGCTGTGTTGTGTGTACGTTCACCAGCTGTGTTGTGTGTACGTTCACCAGCTGTGTTGTGTGTACGTTCACCAGCTGTGTTGTGTGTACGTTCACCAGCTGTGTTGTGTGTACGTTCACCAGCTGTGTTGTGTGTACGTTCACCAGCTGTGTTGTGTGTACGTTCACCAGCTGTGTTGTGTGTACGTTCACCAGCTGTGTTGTGACCACTGACTACTGATGATACCAGTCAACATCCTGGAATAGAGGACTTCTCTGTAGGAAGACTTTATATAAGGACATGTAGGGACTAGACTGCATTACTGAGGCAATGAAGGGAGGGTTCACTGGCTAAGAACACCACCCTATCGACTTTCACTTCCTCTATTCTGATCATGGTTCATAAGGGCACACAGTGAAACATTTTAAAATATATTGTAACAAATTGAGTGTTTCAGTCCCTCTCTGTTTTAGTCTGTTTTCTTCTGTTTGGTGTCTGATGAACACAACCCAGCTGTCGTGTGTTTGTCAGGAGTCCTAGTTAATAAGATGTGTCCTTCTACTCCCATCCCCTCTCTGGCACCACACCCTTTCTGTATCGCTTACCTGCCCCCAGCTGCAAGGCTGATTTCCAAACCAATATGAATTAGCACTAACCCCTTAATTACTGTGAATAAAGCTATCCTGCCACTGACTGATTGAGAGCCAGTGTTCCCCTTAGGTAGAGCTCTAGGATCTGCTTCCCCACCCCAATCCTAACCTTAACCATTTGTGGGAGAAATACAAAACTGACCCTGTATCAGCATCTAGGGGCAACTTCACCCTGAATGTTGCTAGTGCAGCCACTACCTGCCTACCTGGCTTGCACAAGGAACCACACCTACCTAGAGTTTTGGTATCGGTCTCCCCCAGCCCCCCTCCCCTGAAACACTGCAGGTAGGTGGGGGAGGGGCATGTAGGTGGGGGAGGCACAAAGAGGGCCTGTCCTGTTGGCCTATTAGCGGCTAGCCCCGCTCCCTCCGGAAACCAGCTAGCAGAGAGAGAGAGAGACAGAGGGAGGGAGAGTTAGCTAGCTGTCTGTGCTACTGCGTACTTAAAACACAGAGACTTGACAAACTGTCATGTCATGGTTTCAGTTAGCTAATATGCTCATCCAATTGACTTGTCATGATGGTCAAGAGTGTTTATTTTTTATTTTATTTCACCTTTATTTAACCAGGTAGGCTAGTTGAGAACAGGTTCTCATTTACAACTGCGACCTGGCCAAAATAAAGCATAGCAGTGTGAACAGACAACACAGAGTTACACATGGAGTAAACAATTAACAAGTCAATAACACAGTAGAAAAAAAGGGGAGTCTATATACAATGTGTGCAAAAGGCATGTAGGCGAATAATTACAATTTTGCAGATTAACACTGGAGTGATAAATGATCAAATGGTCATGTACAGGTAGAGATATTGGTGTGCAAAAGAGCAGAAAAGTAAATAAATAAAAACAGTATGGGGATGAGGTAGGTGAGAATGGGTGGGCTATTTACCAATAGATTATGTACAGCTGCAGCGATCGGTTAGCCGCTCAGATAGCTGATGTTTGAAGTTGGTTTAGTGAGAAAAAAGCAATTTTTTTATTTATTTTTGTTTATTTTTTTGCGCAATTCGTTCCAGTCACAGGCAGCAGAGTACTGGAACGAAAGGTGTACACGGGGAGGGAATGCTGTTGCAGGAATGTGGACTGATATGAGAGGTATTTCATACTTCTGCAACTTAGATATCAGACTAAAGATGTAGATTCTCACTGCCTGCTGTAGGCCTTTACACTAAGCAGGTGTTTAATGCTATCAGATGTTTGGTTTATAACATCAGCCAGTGACTTCAGTTCTCCATCTCCCGAGATTGAATTGGATTTCTGTTGAAATAAGTGGAATGACCAATGTCCTAGATTTTCATATGGAATTCTGTTGTAAGTTGTGTGGGCATGACACCCTGTACTAGTCTATAGAGTTCCCTTTCCTGTGGTCTCATGCCATTGTGGTTGGATGCCATTTAGACCCAAGTCCTCTCATTCAGCAGGAGGAGATCGCCCTCCAGTGGTAATTCAGTAGAATGGCAGTAAATATGCTGCAGACCCAGTGGGTGGGTGTGTGCTGTTTTGGAGTTAGACTGACCACCTCACTGTGTGTTCTTCCAGGAGACCGAGGACCCCTCTGCTGTGCTCTGGTTGGATGAGATCCAGAATGCCGTACTGATGTCCAATAAGGATACCCAGGAGGCCTTGCAGTGTAAGAATAGTACACACCCTAGCTGTCCCACAAGCACCTTTTCCTCAGGATTCCAAGCAGACCTGGGTTCACATATAGTATCTGTTTTATTTCAAATACATTTGATTGACTGCCTGAAGTGTCATATGCGCAAGCTTAGCACATTTGGGACTATTCCATTTTTCCAGCATGTCAGAAGGGCAAGCTTAGCACATTTGGGACGATTCCATTTTTCCAGCATGTCAGAAGGGCAAGCTTAGCACATTTGGGACTATTCCATTTTTCCAGCATTTCAGAAGGGCAAGCTTAGCACATTTGGGACGATTCCATTTTTCCAGGGAGCTTAGCACATTCCATTCCATTTTTCCAGCATGTCAGAAGGGCAAGCTTAGCACATTTGGGACGATTCCATTTTTCCAGCATGTCAGAAGGGCAAGCTTAGCACATTTGGGACGATTCCATTTTTCCAGCGTTTCAGAAGGGCAAGCTTAGCACATTTGGGACTATTCCATTTTTCCAGCGTTTCAGAAGGGCAAGCTTAGCACATTTGGGACGATTCCATTTTTCCAGCGTTTCAGAAGGGCAAGCTTAGCACATTTGGGACGATTCCATTTTTCCAGCGTGTCAGAAGGGCAAGCTTAGCACATTTGGGACTATTCCATTTTTCCAGCGTTGTCAGGCAATCTCAATCAAACACAGCGAAGGTATTTGAAAGAACACATACTATTTGAACACCGGTTTGGTTCCAAGCTATTTCCTGTAAGTAGAGCATGATGGAATACTGAAAAACCAAGTAAAAAACCTTGATAAATAAATGACTCGTTTCTTCGTCAGTCTCCCAGGCCATCCAGGCCATCAACAGCGCGGTGGACAGTGGCGAGGCGTCTAAGACCCTGGCTGCGCTGCGCTCCCCTGGGGCCGGCCTCTACGGAGTCACCCCTGAGTGTGTCCAGAACTACCAGGATGACCTGGCCAAGATCAAACAGGACAAGACCCAGGATGGTGAGGAGGATGGTCATGGCTGCATCCCAAATGGCACCCTTTTCCCTACATAGTGCACTATTGACCAGACCCCTATGGAGGGGGGATATACTGTATATGCCCTATATAGGGCATTGGGTGCCATTGGGCCACAGTCACACAATGTGGCCAGTTTTCTTTCATTACTTTTATTGTTTTGTGTTCATTACCTGCAATTAGTTTCTTCTACAATGGAGTTGGTGCAGGAACATGTAGGTTCCATTAGTAGATGTGACTAAATGGCATCAGCCAGAGCAAGTTAATGTTCATAGTCAAAAGATGTTTCTTACCCAGGAACTGCAGATATAAAGGAGCTTGATCACTTGCTTTAGTACAACAGACAAGGTAAACATGGTTCCCTGACTGACAGATGGATGGAGCCAGATATATCAAGATGTACAGTCTGTAAATAACTTGGTGAGAAATATGTCCATAACGCTGTGTGTTCATGCTCCAGGTGACAACGGCAGTGACTGGATGAAGCACTGGGTGAAGGGAGGACACAACTACTACTACAACCTGAAGACAGGAGAGGGCTCCTGGACTGAACCTGCAGACTTCCTCCAGAACAACAGCCAGCTCAACAAGGAGGACATCCAGGTAGGCTAAGATGGATACTGGGAGCCCTGGGGTGAAGTTTCCCCTGTGTACAGAGCTAGGATCAGTTCCTCCTGCCCAAATCATAACGTCAACCATTAGTGGGGAAAATGTAAGACTGGCCGTGTCTAGGGGCAGTTTCACCCTACACCATACAGGGCTTTGCCTCTTCCTCTCTGGCTGTATTCATTGAGGTGAAACCTTCAGAACCTTGCAGATAGAATTGTAATGAATAGAACGTGCATGATTCCCTCTTACATGAGACTTCTGTTCTACAAAATGCATTTCTATGTGGACGATCTATAATGCTGCACCCAGCTGAACAGGCCGCAGTACTGTGGTGATGTAGCTTTGTGGAGCATGCTAACAGCGCTCCTTCTACCACTCCCATTGTTTTTAAAGGAAATGCTAATGCTAAACTCCACCGTAGCTAAGTGGACAACCTAAAGTCTTACATTGTTTATGCTCATGCAGGCGAATGTATAGTTGAGATCATTATGCAAACTCAGACCTTAATATAAATCATTCAATAATATCAATAGTAGACTTGCCAAAAGAATAGTTGAGTGCGTGGATCCCAAGTCGGAATACTGTCATGGTCCATACAGACTACTTTCTTGGTATTTGTACGATTAGGTGAATT
The DNA here is from genome assembly GCF_021184085.1 of Oncorhynchus gorbuscha. NCBI lineage: Eukaryota > Metazoa > Chordata > Actinopteri > Salmoniformes > Salmonidae > Oncorhynchus > Oncorhynchus gorbuscha. The sequence continues at coordinate 858,095 of NW_025745189.1, forward strand.
TGCCATTTCAGATTTTCCTTTATCATTCTCACTTAACTCCCATCTCTTTTGCTAAAAACAGACACACCTTCCACTGCCACCCCTAAAGCTGTGTTGATAGTATGTCATTATGTAAGTGGGCCTGTGTGTGACTGGCTCTCTGTGTTGTCAATCAGTCTGTGGTTTCCGGGGTGACCACCATCTACAACCGGGAGCAGCTGTGGCTGGCCAATGAGAGCCTGATTGCCAAGCTGCAGGCCGGATGCCGCGGCTACCTGGTGAGGAAAGGCCTGAAGGAGAGAAAAGACTTCCTGAAATCTCAGGACCCAGCCATTACCACCATACAGGTCAGAGGTCAAACTCTTCCCTCCCTTTGGACATGGAGTGAATCAATATTTCCTTGATTCCTCACATCCTTTCTCCTCATCTCCTTCTCAACATCCTTTCTCCTCATCTCCTTCTCAACATCCTTTCTCCTCATCTCCTTCTCAACATCCTTTCTCCTCATCTCCTTCTCAACATCCTTTCTCCTCATCTCCTTCTCAAAGTCCATTGGAGCAGAAGACTTGAGATTCCTCCCCTCGGATCTTCTCCTCCAATACTCTTTGAGAAGGATGAGAGGGGGCGCGACCAATCAAGGAAATAAAATTGAGATTCACCCATAGTCATTACACATTTCACAGTACACACTTTGAAAATGTATATATTTTAAATGTGACCTTTATTTAACTAGGCAAGTCAGTTGAGAACAAATTCTTATTTATAATGATGGCCTAAACCCGGCTGACGCTGGGCCAATTGTGTGCCGGCCTATGGGACTCCTAATTCTATATGCCTATGGGACTCCTAATTCTATATGCCTATGGGACTCCTAATTCTATATGCCTATGGGACTCCTAATTCTATATGCCTATGGGACTCCTAATTCTATATGCCTATGGGACTCCTAATTCTATATGCCTATGGGACTCCTAATTCTATATGCCTATGGGACTCTTAATTCTATATGCCTATGGGACTCCAGGGGCGGCAGGTTGAGCTTGGACTACTAACCGAAAAGTTGCTGGATGGAATCCCCAAGCTTGTCGTGGTAATTTCCTGTAAGGAATACCTAGGATAGGATAAGTAATCCCTCTCACCCCCCTTTAAGATTTAGATGCACTACTGTAAAGTGACTGTTCCACTGGATGTCATAAGGTGAATGCACCAATTTGTAAGTCGCTCTGGATAAGAGCATCTGCTAAATGACTTGTAAATGAAAGGAGAGTTTACAAACCACACAAGTCAGTTATACTTTAAACTGAATCTTTTAATTATATGAGCTTCACCATAGCCCTTTGACTCAGATCAATTCAGTGTCAATAAATTAATTCAGAGTGTCAACATAATGGCAGCAGATCTTTTATAGCAAAGATCCACCTCTCAACTCACAATGACGAACCCCAGGTCTTAGGAAAACTGCACAAAGGAAGACTTTTACTTGAGAGAGGAGTATCCCATAGCCAGACAGCATTAGCTATAAATTATCGTTCAGTTTGCTCTCTTAGACGAGGTTCTACTTCTCGTTCTTGATATTACCAAAACATTACCTTATCCAATGGCATATCAATTGTCAATTCTAGATTCTCCCATCTCAAATACAATCCCTCCAGGAGAACTCACGGAGAGGAGTGAGCCTCTAGGTCATATACCATGAAAGACAAGTTTGGACATCAGAGGGGACACATACAGTGGTTCCAGACACTGTCATACTCCTCCCCCCAAAAGGGAAAAGTAGGGAGTGACTAGCACACAGACATTGTGGAGCCAAGAGATAATTGTTTCCCCTCAATCATCCCCTCACATGGTTTAAAAGAGCAGTTCACATATGAAGACAAGCCTGACCTCTCCCCTCTCTGGGGCCCAAGTAACTTTCCCACATAAGCATATTTCTGAAAGTTGATAAAACATCTTATTTATCAATGTTCCCTAACTAATTCTGATTCGACAAGCTGACTAGGTTAAAATCTGTAGTTCTGCCCCTGAATAAGGCAGTTAACCCACTGTTCCTAGAGCGTCATTGTAAATAAGAATTTGTTCTCAACGGACTTGTCTAGTTAAATAAATAAAATAATGTCTGGATGTGATAGAACATACACAACCCCAGTGCTACACAGCCAGTCTCAAATCATTCCCTTAGTCCTAAGCCTTCAACAGTATCTACCCAGTTCTGCAAACACTGAAGGCTTTGGGCCAAGTGGGAACTGCTGACATTTTAAAGAAAACATTGTCCCACTTTATTGCCATGTTTAACTTTAAGGGACAGTTTCTGACTAGTCTAAGAGCACTTTCAATGGTGATTCTCCATTGAGCATGATTTTTAGTCTAGGACTCAGACTGTCTGTGAATTTGGCCCTAAAAATGCTCTTGTGCTTCTTAACACTGGTCCTGTATATTTGTCTGTATCTTACAGGCTCATTTTAGAGGCTACAAGCAGAGGAAGGTCTATATAAAGAGGAAGGAATACCTGAATGACCACAGTGAGGATGCTGTAAAGGTAAGGTCTCACCTACTGTATGTGTAGCCATCTTTAGAATAAAACAACACATGGCCTTGATTGGTGGGTCCTGTTCATTGGGGCATGCAACGTTCTAAACGCTTTGCAAAATAAACATGTACTTTTCTTATTGGACAAGGCCAGGTTGTCCCTCCCTGTTTCAGTTCATTTTCTTTTCTTTTGGGCCTTAATGAACATGAGCCTGTGTTGCTGCTTTTCCTTTAAGTCTGAGGTTTTCTGTGAATTTCAAATCTTTTTTAGTATTGACCTAGTTGAGTTATTGCTTTAGATCCAGTCGATGGTGAGGATGCACCAAGCTCGCAAGAAGTACAGAGACCGCCTGAAGCACTTCAAGGACCATGTGAGTTGATGTATTTAGTTAACCCTTATTTTACAAGATACACAAGTCATTTAAATCTATTAGTAGCGGGTAGTTTGAATCCCAGATTGAACAAATGTTAACCATTTGATATATTAGGGGTATTCAACTGTTACCTTACGAGATCTGGAGCCTGCTGATTTTCTGTTCTACCTGATAATTAATTCCTGGTGTCCCAGGTCTAAATCAGTCCCTGATTAGAGGGGAACAATGAAAAAATGCAGTGGAACTGGCTTCCAGGTCCAGTGTTGAGTTTGAGGGTGAATTACTATTAAAAAAAGGGTATTTCTGTAAAATGAGTATGAATCTTTGATGAAAGACAAGTAGCTAGAAGGTCCAGTAGCTTGTAGAGTCTGGTTCCTGTCAAGGTCTCCTGCTTTCAGGGAATGTTGCCTTGTTACTATGCTACTACTTGACTCTAGCCCAGGTAACAGCGACGCATGTTGTCAATTTTGTGAAAAGCGCTACATAAATGTGATTGAGGTGAGTTGTAGTTATATGGTGTGGTATATGGTGTGCCCAGGGCTGTCTGTTCTCTAGTCTTCTGTATTCACTGTATGACGTCACATCTAACTCTTTATATCCTCGCCTGACACATCCACTGACATTTTCTCTCTCAATCCCAATGGCACCCTATTCTCTAAATAGTGCACTACTTTCAAATAGTGCACTACTTTTGACCAGAGCCCTATGGGCCCTGGTCATAGTAGTGTACTATATAGGAAATTGGGTGCCATGTGGGACACACTCGTCCCACATTTAAATGTCCTTTCAGCTTAATGAGGCTACTAGGCTAGATGGCTCACTTAACTCTGTACCCTGACTAACTACAGATTACCAATGTAATCTTTCTCTTTATAAAAGTGCTGCTTCCCACATGGCACCCTGTTCCCTATATAGTGTACTACATTTGACCAGAGCTCTAAGGGAATGGGGTGCCATTTGGGACACAGTCATGTTCTTGATCAGTGAAGTGACTGCTGTTTGCTCTGTTGTGGCAGATCAATGATGTGGTGAAGATCCAGGCGTTCATCAGAGCCAACAAAGCCAGAGACGACTACAAGACACTCAGTGAGTATGATGATGATGATGATGATTAGAACCCTCACCCACCACTGGCTGTCTCTTTTCACCATCTTCTCTCCGTACTGAGTCTCGTCTCCCAGCTGTTCTTTCTGCCATATACGACTCCATCCTGACTGAATCCCTCTCTCACTGTCTCTCACTGTCTCTCACTGTCTCTCTCACACAGTCAACGCTGATGATCCTCCCATGGCGGTGGTGCGCAAGTTCGTCCACCTCCTGGACCACAGCGACCAGGACTTTCAGGAAGAGCTGGACTTGATGAGGCTCCGGGAAGAGGTGGTCACCAACATTCGCTCCAACCAGCAGCTGGAGAATGACCTGAACCTGATGGACATCAAGATCGGCCTGCTGGTCAAGAACAAGATCACCCTGCAGGAGGTGGTGTCCCACAGCAACAAGCTGACCAAGAAGAACAAGGGCGAGTTGTCCAACCTGATGATGATGAACAAACAGAGAGGAGGCCTGAAGGCTCTGAGCAAGGAGAAGAGGCTCAAGCTGGAGGCCTATCAGTATCTTTTCTACCTGCTGCAGGTACTGTAGATGCTGTGTGTCAACGCATGTATGTATCGATCTCCTCAAACAGTTAGCAAAGCTGTACTGCAAAGAGAATCACACTCGCAAACAGTTGAGAAACATAAAATACTGTAGGTGACAGTGAGACAGACTAGAAACGGAACAGGAAAACATCCAATCTAACCATAGTTAACGTGTTTCCTTTCTGTCCTCCCTGCAGACCAACCCCACCTACCTGGCCAAGCTGATCTTCCAGATGCCCCAGAATAAGTCCACTAAGTTCATGGACTCTGTGATCTTCACCCTGTATAACTACGCCTCCAACCAAAGAGAGGAGTACCTGCTGCTCAAACTCTTCAAGACCGCCCTGCAGGAGGAGATCAAGTAAGGAGCTAATACTTGAAACAATAGAATTCATCAATAAGGCCTGGGGAGGTGTGGTATATGGCCAATATACCATGGATAAGGGTTGTTCTTATGCATGATGCAACGTGGAGTGCCTGGATACAGCCCTTAGCCATGGTATATTGGCCATATACCACAAACCCCCATGGTACCGTATTGCTATTATAAACTGGTTACCAATGTAATTACAGCAGTAAAAAGTGTTGTCATATCCGTGGTATAAGGTCTGATATACCACGGCTGTCAGCCAATCAGCATTCAGGGATCGAACCACCCAGTTTATAACTTAGCATATGCCACTTACAGTCATGCGTATTTCATATGGGTAGTCCAAGCGGGAATCGAACACATGAGCCTTGGCGACGAAGCGCTATGCTCTACCAAGAGTCACACAGAAACACTTATACAGTCTAGCAGTGTCTCACCATGTTCCTAACCTTGTGTTCTCAGATCCAAAGTGGATCAGATCCAGGAGATCGTCACGGGCAACCCCACGGTCATCAAGATGGTGGTGAGTTTCAACCGTGGCGCCCGAGGCCAGAATGCACTGCGTCAGATCCTGGCACCTGTCGTCAAGGAAATCATGGACGACAAGACGCTGAACATCAAGACTGACCCGGTGGACATCTACAAGAGCTGGGTCAACCAGATGGAGACACAAACTGGAGAGGCCAGGTGAGAGGAGGAGTCTGGGTAATGGAGTTCAGAGGAGACTGTCAGAGAGGAGTTGGGAGTTTGGCGTCAACTGTTCAAAGATGGAAAGTATTAAGAGCTGTCGTTACAATTTCTGAGTGAAATTATATGACTGTGTACCTTTCTCTCGCCCTTTCCCTCCGCTCCTTTCTGTACCACCTCTTTCCCTCCGCTCCTTTCTGTACCACCTCTTTCCCTCCCTCCTTTCTGTACCACCTCTTTCCCTCGCTCCTTTCTGTACCACCTCTTTCCCTCGCTCCTTTCTGTACCACCTCTTTCCCTCCCCTCCTTTCTGTACCACCTCTTTCCCTCCCCTCCTTTCTGTACCACCTCTTTCCCTCCCTCCTTTCTGTACCACCTCTTTCCCTCCTCCTTTCTGTACCACCTCTTTCCCTCCCCTCCTTTCTGTACCACCTCTTTCCCTCCCCTCCTTTCTGTACCCATCTTTCCCTCCCCTCCTTTCTGTACCACATCTTTCCCTCGCTCCTTTCTGTACCACCTCTTTCCCTCGCTCCTTTCTGTACCACCTCTTTACCCCTCCTTTCTGTACCACCTCTTTCCCTCCCCTCCTTTCTGTACCACCTCTTTCCCTTCCTTTCTGTACCACCTCTTTCCCTCCCTCCTTTCTGTACCACCTCTTTCCCTCCCTCCTTTCTGTACCACCTCTTTCCCTCCCTCCTTTCTGTACCACCTCTTTCCCCCCTCCTTTCTGTACCACCTCTTTCCCTCCCCTCCTTTCTGTACCACCTCTTTCCCTCTCCCTCCTTTCTGTACCACCTCTTTCCCTCCCCTCCTTTCTGTACCACCTCTTTCCCTCCTTTCTTACCACCTCTTTCCCTCGCTCCTTTCTGTACCACCTCTTTCCCTCCTCCTTTCTGTACCACCTCTTTCCCTCCTTTCTGTACCACCTCTTTCCCTCCCCTCCTTTCTGTACCACCTCTTTCCCTCCCCTCCTTTCTGTACCACCTCTTTCCCTCCTCCTTTCTGTACCACCTCTTTCCCTCCCTCCTTTCTGTACCACCTCTTTCCCTCCGCTCCTTTCTGTACCACCTCTTTCCCTCCGCTCCTTTCTGTACCACCTCTTTCCCTCCGCTCCTTTCTGTACCACCTCTTTCCCTCCCTCCTTTCTGTACCACCTCTTTCCCTCCGCTCCTTTCTGTACCACCTCTTTCCCTCCCGCTCCTTTCTGTACCACCTCTTTCCCTCCCCCTTTCTGTACCACCTCTTTCCCTCCCCCCTTTCTGTACCACCTCTTTCCCTCCCTCCTTTCTGTACCACCTCTTTCCCTCCGCTCCTTTCTGTACCACCTCTTTCCCTCCGCTCCTTTCTGTACCACCTCTTTCCCTCCGCTCCTTTCTGTACCACCTCTTTCCCTCCGCTCCTTTCTGTACCACCTCTTTCCCTCCGCTCCTTTCTGTACCACCTCTTTCCCTCGCTCCTTTCTGTACCACCTCTTTCCCTCCCCTCCTTTCTGTACCACCTCTTTCCCTCCCCTCCTTTCTGTACCACCTCTTTCCCTCCCCTCCTTTCTGTACCACCTCTTTCCCTCCCCTCCTTTCTGTACCACCTCTTTCCCTCCCCTCCTTTCTGTACCACCTCTTTCCCTCCCCTCCTTTCTGTACCACCTCTTTCCCTCCCCTCCTTTCTGTACCACCTCTTTCCCTCCCTCCTTTCTGTACCACCTCTTTCCCTCCCTCCTTTCTGTACCACCTCTTTCCCTCCCTCCTTTCTGTACCACCTCTTTCCCTCCCCCTTTCTGTACCACCTCTTTCCCTCCGCTCCTTTCTGTACCACCTCTTTCCCTCCGCTCCTTTCTGTACCACCTCTTTCCCTCCGCTCCTTTCTGTACCACCTCTTTCCCTCCCTCCTTTCTGTACCACCTCTTTCCCCCCTCCTTTCTGTACCACCTCTTTCCCTCCCTCCTTTCTGTACCACCTCTTTCCCTCCGCTCCTTTCTGTACCACCTCTTTCCCTCCCTCCTTTCTGTACCACCTCTTTCCCTCCCCTCCTTTCTGTACCACCTCTTTCCCTCCCCTCCTTTCTGTACCACCTCTTTCCCTCCCCTCCTTTCTGTACCACCTCTTTCCCTCCCCTCCTTTCTGTACCACCTCTTTCCCTCCCCTCCTTTCTGTACCACCTCTTTCCCTCGCTCCTTTCTGTACCACCTCTTTCCCTCCCCTCCTTTCTGTACCACCTCTTTCCCTCCCTCCTTTCTGTACCACCTCTTTCCCTCCCCTCCTTTCTGTACCACCTCTTTCCCTCCGCTCCTTTCTGTACCACCTCTTTCCCTCCGCTCCTTTCTGTACCACCTCTTTCCCTCGCTCCTTTCTGTACCACCTCTTTCCCTCCGCTCCTTTCTGTACCACCTCTTTCCCTCCCCTCCTTTCTGTACCACCTCTTTCCCTCCCCTCCTTTCTGTACCACCTCTTTCCCTCCCCTCCTTTCTGTACCACCTCTTTCCCTCCCCTCCTTTCTGTACCACCTCTTTCCCTCCCCTCCTTTCTGTACCACCTCTTTCCCTCTGTACCACCCTTTCTGTCCTTTCTGTACCACCTCTTTCCCTCCCCTCCTTTCTGTACCACCTCTTTCCCTCCCCTCCTTTCTGTACCACCTCTTTCCCTCGCTCCTTTCTGTACCACCTCTTTCCCTCCGCTCCTTTCTGTACCACCTCTTTCCCTCCGCTCCTTTCTGTACCACCTCTTTCCCTCCCCTCCTTTCTGTACCACCTCTTTCCCTCCCTCCTTTCTGTACCACCTCTTTCCCTCCCCTCCTTTCTGTACCACCTCTTTCCCTCCCTCCTTTCTGTACCACCTCTTTCCCTCCGCTCCTTTCTGTACCACCTCTTTCCCTCCGCTCCTTTCTGTACCACCTCTTTCCCTCGCTCCTTTCTGTACCACCTCTTTCCCTCCCCCTTTCTGTACCACCTCTTTCCCTCCCCCCTCCTTTTCCCCTCTGTACCACCTCTTTCCCTCCCCTCCTTTCTGTACCACCTCTTTCCCTCCCCTCCTTTCTGTACCACCTCTTTCCCTCCCCTCCTTTCTGTACCACCTCTTGTCCCTCCCCTTCTCTCCTCCAACAGTAAACTACCCTATGAGGTAACACCAGAGCAGGCTATGAGTCATGAGGAGGTGCGCACTCGCCTGGAAGCGTCCATCAAGAACATGAGGACGGTCACAGACAAGTTCCTGTCCGCCATCATTGTCTCTGTGGACAAAATCCCGTAAGTGTCTCTAGCTCTGTTCTCAATAGAATTAGGAGAAGGGACAGAGCCCTTCAGACCACAGCAATTTGATTGGAACACTCGTGGCTACACTCAATATGTCTGCCTGTCCACCAGTCATCTTGAATGGGAATGTCCATTCTAGACATTTATATTTCCATGCTGCTCTCATTTAATAGGGGTCGGTCCAAGATGTGGCCCTCGAGGGCCACATCTACTAGTTCCCAACCTTGCCTTTTTATCAACAGGTGATTTAGACCTGGAGTCTGTGACATGAATTGATAGTTTGAAATGTTGAAAAGGAGAAGCAGCAGGTATTAGATGTAGCCTGTGTTACACCCTGTTTTTCATCCCTGCTCTACAGAACATGAACCAGCAACTGTGGGTTATAATGCTTATAATGCTTCTATGAGAGAGGGTCACTTATATAGGGAATAAACCAGTTCTAAATGCACTCTAGAAAGTAAAGAAATGGGTCTTTGTGTGTCAGGTATGGGATGCGTTTCACCTCCAAGGTGCTGAAGGACACACTCCATGAGAAGTTCCCCGACGCTACAGAGGACGAGCTTCTTAAGGTGTCATTATATCATTCTTATACTATAGTCAACTGTTACACTGTATTGCTAGAACTGTGCTCTACGGGGCTCTGCTCTGCTCTACGGGGCTCTGCTCTACGGGGCTCTGCTCTGCTCTACGGGGCTCTGCTCTGCTCTACGGGGCTCTGCTCTGCTCTACGGGGCTCTGCTCTGCTCTACGGGGCTCTGCTCTGCTCTACGGGGCTCTGCTCTGCTCTACGGGGCTCTGCTCTGCTCTACGGGGCTCTGCTCTACTTGCACTGTTATCCTGGTGAGCTTGACTTGGTATCACTCTTCTTCTACTGAATGTGGTTTCCTTCTTTCTCTTCCCTCTCCCTTGTTCTCCTTCTCTCTTCCTCCCCTTTCTACAGCTATGCTCTCCTCCTCCTCGTCTTCTCTACAAACACCCAGGCTGCATACCAATTCTGTTCAAAACCTTCCTTCCTCTTCGCTGCAAACTTCCCTCGTCTCCTTTTCTCCCTGACTACTAAGTTTGAATCTCTGAACTTTTTCAAGTCCAAGATTAGTGGCTATAATATATTGACTATAAAGAAAAGGAGTCGAAGATTACTGGGACACAGCAACAGTTTTATACAACCAGTAAAACCCTGTCCACTGGTGTCCCTTGACAGGCTTGGTGTTGCCTACAGGAAGTACAGTGCTCTATCTAACGGGAGTGTGTCTGTTCAGATCGTGGGTAACCTGCTGTACTACCGCTACATGAATCCGGCCATCGTGGCGCCCGACGCCTTCGACATCATCGACCTGTCGGCCGGAGGTCAGCTGACCACAGACCAACGGCGGAACCTGGGCTCCATCGCCAAGATGCTGCAGCACGCCGCGTCCAATAAGATGTTCTTGGGGGACAACGCCCACCTCAACCCCATCAACGAGTACCTCAGCAGCTCCTACCAGAAGTTCAGGTGTAGTGGAGGACTGTCTTTATGGGTCGTGTTCATTAGGGCATGCTATGGAAAATGGAAAACATTTATCACTTTTATCCGTCTTGTGCTATAAATATTATCTTGGTGCATTTAATCCCCATCTAAGCATCGACATTGAAATGGATGCAGATCAAAAAACACGTTCCATTGTTGATCCTTTGAAGGGGCCTGGCATGGGTTTGAAGGGGCCTGGCATGGGTTTGAAGGGGCCTGGCATGGGTTTGAAGGGGCCTGGCATGGGTTTGAAGGGGCCTGGCATGGGTTTGAAGGGGCCTGGCATGGGTTTGAAGGGGCCTGGCATGGGTTTGAAGGGGCCTGGCATGGGTTTGAAGGGGCCTGGCATGGGTTTGAAGGGGCCTGGCATGGGTTTGAAGGGGCCTGGCATGGGTTTGAAGGGTCAGAAGACATTTACAGGATCATAAAAACATGAAATTGTGCTTTGTACAAGCAAGAGTTAGAATATGTGTTGCGTCTCTTTTTTTAAATAAATCGTCAACCAAAGATTGTGACACGTGAATTTACATCTAACTTAAACATGGAAATAATGGCTAGTAAGAGTGCGTCCTGAGGTGGGAGAGGCATGTGCGTAGCTTCTTACCCTCCTTGTATCTCTGTCCCTCCGCAGGCGTTTCTTCTTGGCGGCGTGTGACGTCCCGTCATTGGAGGACAAGTTCAACGTGGATCAGTACTCTGACCTGGTCACGCTTCAGAAACCTGTCATCTACATCTCTATAGGGGAGGTCATCAACACACACACGGTCAGTCTCTCTCACACACACAGGAAGACATGCTTATTTCTGCCCTCATAAATAAAAATGAGTACTCTTTCACACTTATCTCAGCGAGTTTACTTTTTCTCTGTTGTGAAAAACCCAAATTATACATGGAGTCATTTTGTACAATTTGTGACCAAGTACTAGTGTATTTTCTCATAGCCAGTACCAGAGGGATAATGTGTTTGTTTTCTCCCATATGAAGCCAAAGGCAAATGTCCACATTGTGTGAACAATAAAGATTTTCACATTGTAATGTTCCTGCTCGTCCCCACCCCAGCTGCTGTTGGACCACCAGGATGCCATCGCCTCGGAGCACAACGACCCCATCCACGAGCTGCTGGAAGACCTGGGAGAGGTGCCCACCATAGAGTCCCTCATCGGTCAGTACCGTAGATATGCCAGAGTCCCTCATCGGTCAGTACCGTAGATATGCCAGAGTCCCTCATCGGTCAGTACCGTAGATATGCCAGAGTCCCTCATCGGTCAGTACCGTAGATATGCCAGAGTCCCTCATCGGTCAGTACCGTAGATATGCCAGAGTCCCTCATCGGTCAGTACCGTAGATATGCCAGAGTCCCTCATCGGTCAGTAGTCCCTCATCCAGTACCAGTAGATATGCCAGAGTCCCTCATCGGTCAGTACCGTAGATATGCCAGAGTCCCTCATCGGTCAGTACCGTAGATATGCCAGAGTCCCTCATCGGTCAGTACCGTAGATATGCCAGAGTCTTCTAAATGTCTCACAGGTCATCGCTCTCCCCTCTTAGAGCTTCCTTCCATCCTCCCCACAACTTCATGGGATGTGAATGACACAACTTCCTCTCCTCTAACTGTCCCCTGTTCTCCCTCCAGGTGAGAACCCCCTCCCCCCAGGGGACCCCAACAGGGAGACGATGGGGAAGACAGAGGTGTCCCTCACCCTCGCCAACAAGTTTGATGTTCCCGGAGAGGCCAATGCAGAGATGGACGCCAGGACTCTACTGCTTAAGTAAGAGTAATATTTGTATACAGTAAAAAAATACACACTTTCTTAGGGCTCTTTCTCGATTGTCTAAATGGATCCTCCTCGCTTCGCCTTCTCGACTGCTCTTATCTGAAAGAACTGACCAGGAGGAAGCCATATGAGCTGCCACCATATTGTTTTCACCTGCCAAGTTTCATTTCCAATCAGTGCAGATGAAGGAGAGGAGATGAAGACAGATTTTTAAGCAATTAGATCCAAGGTGTTAGTTCAAAAGGAGGCCAAATTGAGTTCCCGGACTCCTCAGTTGTTTGTGCTTTCCCGGCTGAACCTTATCTTTCCTCTTTATGGCCTGCTACACTAGAGGCGTAACCTTTGCAGAGCGTGAGCCGCTCCAATGAATTGAAATGAAACCTGGGTGTGAGTGCCGGCTCCACGGGAGGCTCACGCTGCTCAGAATGGTTTTTCACTGGTTGTAATTTCCTGATTTCGACTCACAGCTTCACACCCAAGAACAATAGCATAGTGGCTTTCGCTCTGCTAACACCCAAGAGCAATAGCATAAAGTGGCTTTCGCTCTGCTCACACCCAAGAGCAATGGCATAAAGTGGCTTTCGCTCTGCTCACACCCAAGAGCAATGGCATAAAGTGGCTTTCGCTCTGCTCACACCCAAGAGCAATAGCATAAAGTGGCTTTCGCTCTGCTCACACCCAAGAGCAATAGCATAAAGTGGCGCTCGCTCTGCTCACACCCAAGAGCAATGGCATAAAGTGGCGCTCGCTCTGCTCACACCCAAGAGCAATGGCATAAAGTGGCTTTCGCTCTGCTCACACCCAAGAGCAATGGCATAAAGTGGCGCTCGCTCTGCTCACACCCAAGAGCAATGGCATAAAGTGGCGCTCGCTCTGCTCACACCCAAGAGCAATGGCATAAAGTGGCGCTCGCTCTGCTCACACCCAAGAGCAATGGCATAAAGTGGCGCTCGCTCTGCTCACACCCAAGAGCAATGGCTCTGCTCACACCCAAGAGCAATGGCATAAAGTGGCGCTCGCTCTGCTCACACCCAAGAGCAATGGCATAAAGTGGCGCTCGCTCTGCTCACACCCAAGAGCAATGGCATAAAGTGGCGCGCTCTGCTCACCCAAGAGCAATGGCATAAACGCTCTGCTCACACCCAAGAGCAATGGCATAAAGTGGCGCTCGCTCTGCTCACACCCAAGAGCAATGGCATAAATGGCATAAAGTGGCGCTCGCTCTGCTCACACCCAAGAGCAATGGCATGCTCACACCCAAGAGCAAAGTGGCGCTCGCTCTGCTCACACCCAAGAGCAATGGCATAAAGTGGCGCTCGCTCTGCTCACACCCAAGAGCAATGGCATAAAGTGGCGCTCGCTCTGCTCACACCCAAGAGCAATGGCATAAAGTGGCGCTCGCTCTGCTCACACCCAAGAGCAATGGCATAAAGTGGCTTTCGCTCTGCTCACACCCAAGAGCAATGGCATAAAGTGGCTTTCGCTCTGCTCACACCCAAGAGCAATGGCATAAAGTGGCTTTCGCTCTGCTCACACCCAAGAGCAATGGCATAAAGTGGCTTTTGCTCTGCTCACACCGGCTAAACGTTACGCTTCCAGTCTAGCAGCTAAAATAAACCTACTGTTGTCTTGACACCCTAGAATAGCTCCTATGTCTCTTTCCCCCTGTCTTTCTCTCTCCAGCACCAAGCGGCTGATCGTGGATGTGATCCGGTTCCAACCTGGAGAAACACTCACTGAGATTCTGGAGGGTGCTGCCAATCCTGAACAGGTGAGACCCTGAGGAGGTAGGGATGAATGAGGGAGACCTGGACAAAACGTTTCAGTGCAATAGTGAAGGTGTAAACTTGTCAGTATAACGCCTAAACAGTACACTGAGCTCAAAGTATTGGGACGGGGACACATTAGGTGTTTTGGCTCTACTCCAGCACTTTGATTTGAAATGATACAATGACGGAGGTTAAAGTACTGACTGTCAGCTTTTAATTTGAGGGTATTTTCATCCAAATTACAGTGCTTTTTGTACATAGTCCCCCCATATTAGGGGACCTATTCAAGTAGTCTCAACTTTATTATTTGTTCCCATGTTCCTAGCAATGATGATAAAATCAAGCTTGGGACTCTACGACCTTGTTGGATGCAGTTGCTGTCTTGGTTGTGTTTACGATTATTTTGTGGCCAATAGAAATGAATGGTAAATAATTGAAGTCGCTTTAAGTGTCTTGTTTTGAACACTTCTACATTGTGGATGTGACCATGATTACAGGTAGTTCTGAATGAACCGGGATGAAGGAGGAAGTTAGAGGCATAAATATCATATCCCACCTTATTGTAATGGTGAGAGGTAAGCATGTCTTGGGGTATGATACTTGTGAGCCTAACTTTTGTACCCTGCACACACTAATTGACAAAGAAACAAAACGAATGCTTTGTTGATATCAAAAAGGCTTTAGGCACCTCCCGAGTAGTGCAGCGGTGTAAGGCTCTGCAGGGCTTGAGGTGTCACTACAGATCCGGGTTCGATCCCAGGCTGTGTCACAGCTGGCTGCAACCGGGAGGCCCATGATGCTGCACAATTGGCCCAGCGTCGTCTGGGTTAGGGGAGATTTTGGCCTTGTCCCATTGCTCTCTAGTGACTCCTGTGGGGGGTAGGACACATGCACGCTGACACGGTTACCAGCTGTACAGTGTTTCCTTCTACACATTGGGTTAATGGAGCAGTGCGGCTTGGCAGGGCCGTGTTTTGGAGGACACGTGGCTCTCGACCTTTGCTTCCCCCGAGTCCGTACGGGAGTTGCAGCGATGGGACAAGACTAACTACCATTTGGGTACTTTTTCCAACACTGCAAAACAAGGTAGAAACTGAGATGCACTTCCTAACCTCCTTCCAAATGTATGACCATATTAGATACACATATTTGCCTCAGATTACACAGAACCACAAAGGATTTGAAAACAAATCCAATTTTGATCAACTCCCATATCCATTAGGTGGAATACCACAGTATGACATCACAGTAGCAATATTTGACCAGTTGCCATAAAGAGCAACCAGTGAGGCACAAACACCACTGTAAATACAACCCATATTTACTTTTTATTGATTTTCCCTTTTGTACTTCAACTATTTTCTCATTTTTACAACACTGTACATAGCCATAATAACATTCTATTCTTTTAACTTGTGTGTAATGTTTACTTTTCATTTTGGATTGTTTATCTATTTCATTTGGTTTGGCAATGTAAACATGGTTCCCATGCAAATACATTCCTTTGAATTGAGGGGGAGGGAAGGATGTAAACCTGTTATAAATATTAGTTACCAGCTCACTAACAGCGTAGCCTAGTGGTTAGTGTTGGACTAGTAACCGGAAGGTTGTGAGTTCAAACCCCCGAGCTGACAAGGGTACAAATCTGTCGTTCTGCCCCTGAACAGGCAGTTAACCCACTGTTCCCAGGCCGTCATTGAAAATAAGATTGTGTTCTTAACTGACTTGCCTGGTTAAATAAAGGTAAAATTAAAATTAAAAAGACTATCTTTGTTTTTGATGATATCGTTGTGCCATAAAGGTGAAGCAGAGGGGGCACACCACTAAAGACTGGTAGCTTGCACCAGTTTAAAGTAGTCTACTGAGTAGGACTTCCTCTGGGTTCGGGAGTTATCACTTTTGCTTGGCTTTATTCAACTATGATTTGTGCACAATGACAGTATATGGTGAATTTGTCCCTAGACGCTGATCTTGAGTCAGTTTAGCATTTTCCCCACTACTGTTTAGGTTAGAATTGGGGGAAGCGAAGCTGACCCTAGATCTGTGCCTTGGGGACTCTTCGCCAGAGCAACACATGACACCACCCCTGTTTTCCCCCTTCCAGGAAGTGGAGTACCAGCGTGCTATGCAGCGGCGGGCCATCCGCGATGCCAAAACCCCAGAGAAGATGAAGCAGGCCAAGCCGGTGGTGGATGACAGCCTGACGCTGCAGGGCAAGAAGGACAAGATCAGGAGCAACCTGCAGCGCCTGGCAGAGCTGGGCAAGGTGCACCCTGAGAACCGCTACCAGGACCTCATCAATGACATCGCCAAGGTACTGTACAGCTCGCTAGTTGAAGCTGTGTGTGTCCACCCCTTGAACCACTTCCAGGACCCTAATCAACGACATCGCCATGGTACTGTGTGAGAGAGAGTCAGTGTTTCTGTGTCTGTCACGTGTGTGGTACTTATAGTATACGTGTTTTTGTGGATGTGCCACATAAAATATAACTTGTTTGTTCCAGGACATCCGAAACCAGCGGCGGTATCGGCAGCGGAGGAAGGCGGAGCTGGTGAAGCTCCAACAGACAAATGCCGCCCTCAACTCCAAGACCGCCTTCTACAACGTCCAGATTGACTACTACAATCAGTACATCAAGACCTGCATGGACAACCTGGCCAGCAACAAGGGCAAGTGAGTGGGCTTTGTCTTCATACCAGGGGGAAGACGCTAGCCTCCAGGTTTCAGAGGTGGGCAGGTGACCGGGGGGATGCAAGTTGGAATCTCAGGGTTGACGGAGGATGTTTTGTGTGTCAGTAGAATAAAGGATCAAGAGCTCAACTGAATTCTTATTACAGAAATGTTGTTTGGTGTAAGTGAATAAGATAGACGGGGAAACATGCACTGCAGAGGTCAAGGGTTTGAACCTATTAGAGGGCTGGGTGGAGCCAATGTCATACTTTTTACATCTGGGTTGTGTTCATTAGGACACACGTTAACAAAATGTAACAAGTGTTTGTTATTGGACAAGTCTAGGAAGTACCTCCATTTGATTAAGTTTTAATTCCATGCCTAGTGAACACGACCCTGAAATGGAATGGAACTACCAAAATGTTAAGTTTCTAGCAGAAGGCAACTGCAACTCAGGTTGCAGGAACGTCATTACATGGACTGCTATTTCCTCTGTTACGATGTGTGACAGTGTTATGGACACTATATTCTCTCCCTCCCTCCTCAGGCTGTCAAAGAAACCAGGTGACACCAAGGCCAAGAAGAGTAAACAGGTGTCTCAGAAGTACACTGCCGCTCGCCTCCATGAGAAGGGTGTGCTGATCGAGATTGAAGACCTGCAGACAAACCAGTAAGTTAAAGATAGACCTTGGATGTTTAGTTAATAATTGTTTACCAAATGTTGTCTTGAAAGTTAGCTGTATGGGATTTATGATGTAATATGGATACATCTCATGACATCACACATCCTTAGTTTTAGGCAAACAATTGACATCCCTCTCCCCCACACACAGGTTTAAGAACGTTATCTTTGAGATCTCTCCGTCGGAGGCGGTTGGAGTGTTCGATGTGAAGGCCAAGTTCATGGGAGTGCACTTGGAGACGTTACAGTTGGAATACCAGGTATACATGTGAATGATGTACAGTGATGCTGGGATGTGAAAAAGGTGGTCAAATGGGATTTTATGGTTGATATTTCTGTATTTTTTAAAATACTTTTTCAAATGATTCCTTCTCCCTTTCTCCATTTCTCCTCATCTCCCTCGCTCTCCCCTTTCTCTGCTCCTCTCACTCTTCCTGCCTCTCGTGCTCTCCCTTCCTCTCAATCTCATCTCTCTTACTCGTCTCTTACACTCCCTTCTCTTCTCTCTCCCAGGACCTCCTGCAGCTGCAGTATGAGGGTGTGGCTGTGATGAAGCTCTTCGACAGGGCCACCATCAATGTCAACCTGCTTATCTTCCTGCTCAACAAGAAGTTTTATGGAAAATAGATGGATGGAAAGAGGAGAGGGGTCTACAGACACTGTTGAGAACAGAACATCTAACAGAGGGCCTTGGCTCTATGCTGTCTTATCTTAGCTCGGTTTCCCCCTCTTCCGCACTACTTTAACTATATGTATTCATTATGTGCCTTATTGAGATGGAATATTCACCGTACGGTATGTGCCTTATTGAGATGGAATATTCACCGTACGGTATGTGCCTTATTGAGATGGAATATTCACCGTACAGTATGTGCCTTATTCGCCAAGGAAAAGTCCACCGGAAACCTGCTGGATGCTCCAAGTGTATCCTCGTCAGGATCCAGAGTGCTTGTTGCGTTTTGTTACTATGTTACTGTAAGACTGTCAAGGTAGAAGATATGGATTTGTCTGTCAGGTTGTTTTCCGGTTATTTGAAACTCAATTCAACAGTTGCATGTTGATGACATCGCAAGCAATTTTGTCATACAGTATAACTTTAAGAAACTTGCAAATCCACTATTGACATAGGAAATAGCCTTTCAAGAGTAGACTGAACAATCAATGTAGAAAAGATGTGTTATGCTTTGTGTTAAATAAATTTCTAAAAAAAAAACTGTCCTTATTTATTCTTTGTGTTGTCAGTCCTCCAAGTATAGTTAAGGTTACTTTCTTTTTTATTTTCCTTTTAAGGAGTATAGTTGTCAGAGCAAGACACGTTTCATAGTTCTTTAGTCACATTCACTATTAAATGAAAATACGGTGACTTCAGTTGATTTTACTCCGTTCACCACTCTGAAGGAAACGGTTCATACACTCAGTGTAGAGTGCAGTATCATATAACAATGAGGAGAGATGCTTTAGGTTCCAGTAGATGTCACTCACTGTACACTAAACAAACTGTCTCTGGCACAGAATCCTTACGACAATCTGCTCCCTTTCAGAAGACTGGAAAGCGTGATATACAGTACTGCCCTGTCAGAATGGTTTTGAAATGATTTTTTAAAAACCAGTGTACCCTTGTAATTGAAGTTAATTTACACTGGGCCTAACCAGGATATAGTTACCTAGTAGCCTAAGCTCTTTCGCCCATAGTCCATAGAATGTTTTACATGTTTTAAAGAATAAAGCTTTAATAATGCCATTTTTCGTGAGATACATATTACCAGTGACATAAAAGTGACAATTTAAAACATTCATGAAGAGTTTTAAATTATTAAATGCTAAGAATGCTTACACATTTTAATGTTTATAAATTGTTAAATACACATTGGTTATTATGCACACTATGAATAGTAAATTAACTTTAAGGGAAGGTTTCCCAAAACCAGATCCAGCCTAGTCCTGAACTGAAATAGATTTTCAATAGAGATTCAGGATTAGGGTTAATCTGTGTCTGGGAAAACTGGTCCTATTAGTTAACATGGATTGTTTTGCAGAATGTCAGTATTTCATTTGCATTGTATGATGTAATATTTTTTCTCCATGTGGACACTAGCCAGCAGGTTCTAGTTCTGTATGTCCATGGATGATTGGATAGGTTTGAGAATGAAAAGTACAAGAACCTGAATAAATCAAGCTAATTTACTTTCACGTGTGCCACTGTGGTAAAATACATTTACGATTGTTATGAGCACTTAAATGTTTCCTTCATTTCGTAGACATTTGTATCCAGGTCAATTACCATTCAGTTGACTAAATAATGAGGCTGAACAACCGTATGATAAAGGCTAGGCCGGAAGTATGACAAATATAAGCACCCATCTAATTTGTATTATTATTTAAAGGCAATTTCCAATTGAGATGAAAATATCTGCAGCGTTTACCTAGAATGTGAACATGGTAACATTACTTTTAAAAGGCCCATTGTTGACAGGCCGATCTGATTAAATCCTGGCCTAGGTGTCCCAAGAAAAACACGAACAGAAATAGCAACATGTTCCCCATGGTTTCAAATACACAAAATTATGTAATATGCAGTTTCTTATCTTAGTGGATGCAAATTTGTAAGTCGCTCTGGATAAGAGCGTCTGCTAAATGACTTAAATGTAAATGTAAATGCTATGATTAAATGATGTACAAAATGAAGCAAAAACACTTTTTTTTCAGACAAAGGCTATGTTTGAATTCCTAGGCTATATTCAGAAGT
Source organism: Oncorhynchus gorbuscha (assembly GCF_021184085.1). NCBI lineage: Eukaryota > Metazoa > Chordata > Actinopteri > Salmoniformes > Salmonidae > Oncorhynchus > Oncorhynchus gorbuscha. The sequence continues at coordinate 878,062 of NW_025745189.1, forward strand.
GTTTACAGTCATATTTCAGTGTATGAACTGATCCCTAGTGTCACAATCTCAGTTTGGCAACCATCTCTACAATGAACTAGGTTTCCATCCAATTGATGCCAGATTTTCATACAAATATAAAAAAATCTGCATAAAGAAAATCGGACTTCTTGTGGATAAAAATCAGTGTGAAGACGTAGTGCACACAAAATGTACTTTTTCGCTTAAGTTTTCATGTCCCGAATAAAAATCAAGTTCATTGCGTTTCCAGTGCATTTTCAACTCTACCAATAGTTTTGTCACAAAAACTGTGCTCTTGGCACATGTGCTCAAGCCAACAGCTCACAGATACATTGCGGGTAGGCTAGTCTACATGATAATATTATGGATAAGAGCGAGAATATTGAATATTGTCAAATGGTAGTTAAGCATCGACCATCATGTCTCCAGAATAAGACCCTCGATATTTAGTGGAAAGAAGCATCAAGCTCATTGTGCACTTTCACAATTTATTTCATCTGTAGTCGAATCAACTACATGGTTTCCTCGTAGAGTCGTAGTGGGAGGACCTCACACCATATCATCATGTGACTCCAAGTTTACTTCAATATGATGGTTATTATATCAATATTTGCGCATAAAGGTGCTTGACCGACATTCCTTGCATAATTTATTTTACTGAAACAAAAAGATCCCACCATGTCGAACAAACAATTTATCTGTTGGCTTTTATAAAATTGTACCAAAACCTCTGTTACTATCACAGCTGTCTTGACTTTGTATTTATACTGTATGACTTAACTCGCATAAAAACTGGATGGAAACTTGTTATTGGCTGCAGTGAAAAGGATTCCGTTGAAGTGTTTCTATGCTACAATATTCAGTTGGATAATGCGGCCAGGTACACATCCCCTTTAAGAGTTCTTCATTGCCCTCCTGTGGACATAACCGGTAAGGTTGTTTTACAGTTTTAAGCAGTTTTTTTTTTTTATATGGCAGGATCAGTGGGAAAGGGATCTCACCAACGAGAGCCGACAAAACTATGGACCGATATGCAACAGGAGACAAGACGAGAAGAAGCTCGACTTTACCGCATGGATTTGAATGTTTACACGCTATCTAAATATAGCCTGTAAAAAATAGTTGTAGCTGTTACAGTCGACCTGCTTGCCTAATCAGAGGACCAGAATCGAAAGCAATGTTTTTGAGATCGAGAGAGTGGATTATGTTACATGCTGATTTGGATAACCCTCGCGCTGCAACGGCAAGATCTTTCCGACACTTGTTGAAATTACATTTCGAAATCTTCTCCACAAGGGAAAGTATTCGCTAATGAAAACATTGCTAACAACTATATTTGGGCAACGTTAGCAAATATTGTTTTAGTTTACAAATCTTTAGCCAACGTAAATTGCGCTTCTCTTCTGCTGTTCGTGTCGCGATACGCGGTTGCTACTGTATGAGCTTGCTGCGTAGCTGTAATTTTTATCGAACATTTTTATACACTGCATAAAATGACAGTTTTGATAGATTTGAAGAGGTTGAAGTACTTATTTGTTATTTAGCTACGCGTGTTGCCTCAATTGACAATGCATTGCTGGATACGTCCTCAAATAACGTTACTATTTTAAGCTAAATTGTTAATGAAGAAAATGGAAGTGACAGGTAGCTAGCTAGCACTGGCACTCTCTCACGCTAGCTAGTTAACATAACTAGCTACTGATTGAGTTTCAAACAAGTTGTTGGCTTATTAGTTTAGCTAACTATTTACAAATGTAAATATTTTCCCATGCATTGACAATACGTTGGGATGTATATAACTCAATAACTTCGGTAAGCGTTACCTGCTGGCACCGAAAACACATTTTGGAATTAGTTTGTTTACAAACACTTGTCAGCTGAACTGTTCACTATTGTTAACTTATGTGGCTATCAAGCTAACGTTAGCTAGCACCGAACATTTGCCAACGCGACGATTTGAAGCAGCACTGATGGATTCGCTAAAAGTGGACTGACAATCAAAACCACACTCTCTATATTTGTGCCCCAAGCACTCGCTTTACATTTAAGTAACATTTTTAAACTGTGCGGCCCACACCATGTCCGGATCCCCGGGCTCGGGTGGCTCAAACCCCAGGAAGTTCAGCGAAAAGATAGCGCTGCACAACCAGAAACAAGCAGAGGAGACGCTGGCCTTCGATCAGCTTATGACAGATCTCACTGTCTCAAGGGTAAGCAGATCCCTGTCTATAAATATCGAATTATTAAATGTGATTTATTTGTGCATGAGTGGTCTCAAGCTAGATAGGAATGCCATGTTTAGTTTGATCAAGGAAGTTGGACAGGCAAGCCAGCAGGGTGTGAATGCTCTCTGCTGTCAAGCAGCGGGGCACCTGTCAAACTTGTCACGATTCATTGATGTTATGGTTAGGCAGGTTACTTCGAATTTAAAAAATATATATATATTTTACCTTATTTAACCAGGCAAGTCAGTTAAGAACAAATTCTTATTTTCAATGACGGCCTAGGAACAGCGGGTTAAACTGCCTGTTCAGGGGCAGAACGACCGATTTGTACCTTGTCAGCTCGCGGGTTTGAACTTGCAACCTTCCGGTTACTAGTACAACGCTCTAACCACTAGGCTACCCTGCCGCTAGCTGTTTAAAAAAGAACCATATGGCTATTGTTTACTATATAACTACAATGACTGTAGTTAACAATACGGTTTTTAATACTTACAAGGATCATCCTTAAATCAAAGTTGAATTCATCAGGGTTGTTTGGAAATATATTTAGCCGAATCAGGGGGGTGTCAATCGATGGGTGATTAGTGGCTGACAGTTCACACTCACTACTTAGACATAGGTCAGCATTGATCATTGTCGTGTGTGATGTGAACAGAAACATCACCAGTAAACATGCTTTCTGCACCACCCACTCTTGCACTCATCAGCCTATTTTTGAATGAAATGATTGGTTAATAACCAGCCAGCTGCTGCATATTCTTCTGAGTCATCATTAACAGCAATGTGTTGTTGTCATATGATGTATAGATGGTGCCTCTAATTTTGCCTGCACAATAAACTGACTTAACTACATTCCTCTGTAATCCTCCATTTGAATATACACTCAAGAAGTGAGATCTTTGGGCCTGCCTTTTCTGCACTGAATGGGACCCAAACTGCAAATTATGTGCCGATCTCATCCATTTAACTGTTTATTAAATTTTCATTTTAGTAATTTAGCAGACGCTCTTATCTAAAGCAATTTACAGCTACTAATGTTAACGTAGCTATGGTAACATTGAATTGGGCAGTCCTATACATTTGTGTGGACAATTGCATTCTAAAACACCCAAGCCCAGTTTACTGTGTTAGGCTGCATCAAGGTCTCAAATCAATCCCCTCTATTGTGAACGAGCAACTCTCACATTGCTTTACAGTGGGACATACACACAGTCATGCTTCTCTTATCTTCAATTGAGCCCTCGAGGGCTTTATCTCCTGTATCTTAATGGAGTAAAAAGGCAGAGTTATTGGGGGCGTTGGGTGACTCATTCCTGGTTTTGCTCATTGTTGGTAGCCTGCAACCGTTGGATTTTGGCAGGTCGAATATAAAGATGACAATGGAATCCTTGTATTGGGGACTTATTTGTTGAGGAATGTAACTGTTTTTCTGGGTGATTTGTGAGGTTTTAATTGCACTTCCCAAGACTGTGTTTTAATGTGTGTGTAAAATAAAATGAATGGCCAAAGCTTGCTGGGAACCATGTGTAGACATACCAGCCCCGCCTCATCTGCTAACTACTCATAACAAGTTCACCATGTGTCTCCAGCTAGATGGGAAGGAAACTTCTTGTGTGTCTGATTCATTTGAAATGTACCAGCTTTGCATCCAATGTCATGTTTTTCTTGTTGCCGACTACTTCTGAGACTATTTTAATACCAAACAACTAGCACCACAGCTGCTATGTAGGGACACTCTTAGGGACTTAGTCATTCTTCTTACAACTCCGCACAGATGGAATCTACAAGGGTAGCATTTCTTGCAGTTGCTACATTCATTTTAGACTTTAATGATGTGTATTAGGGTTGCACGATATGGTAGAAATCGAATAGCGATTTACATTTTTTTTAATGTAGTTCTTTACCAAATATTGTGATTTGACAAAGGTCATAACTCTTGGTATAACTTTTGGAATCCTAGAAATAAAATGACTTATATTAAGAAGCAGAGTGGAAAGCAGAATTGTTTGTTTTAGAATAGAGGATGACCGATTTATGATTTGTCAACGCCGATACCGATTATTGGAGGACCAAAAAAAGCAGATTTTCTTAAAATATATATAGATATTTTTTATATATATATATATATAATGACAATTACAACAATACTGAATGAACAACACACACTTATTTTAACTTAATATAATACATAAATAAAATATTTTTAGTCTCAAATAAATAATGGAACATGCTCAATTTGGTTTCAATAATGCAAAAACATGGTGTTGGAGAAGAAGGTAAAAGTGCAATATGTGCCATGTTAGCTTTTTACATTTTTACATTTAAGTTCCTTGCTCAGAACATATGAAAGCTGGTGATTCCCAGTTCCCAGTTCTTCAATATTCCCAGTTAAGAAGTTTTAGGTTGTCGTTATTATTGGAATTATGACTCGTCGACTATTTCTCTCTATACTATTTGTATTTAATGTACCTTTGGCTATTGGATGTTCTAATAGGCACTTTAGTATTGCCCGCCTAATCTCAAGAGTTGATAGGCTTGAAGTCATAAACAGCGCTGTGAGTCAAGCATTGCTAAGAGCTGCTGGCAAACACAGTAAAGTTTGAATGAATGCTTACGAGCCAGCTGCTGCCTACCACCGCTCAGTCAGACTGCTCTATCAAATATCGAATCATAGATTTAATTCTAATATAATAAACACAGAAATACGAGCCTTTGGTCATTAATATGGTCAAACCAAGAAACTAATTTCGAAATCAAAACATTTATTCTTTCAGTGAAATACAGAACTGTTCCATATTTTATTGAACGGGTGACAACCCTAAGTCTAAATATATGCTGTTACATTGCACAAACTTCAATGTTATGTCATAATTCTGGAAAGTTAGTTCGCAACAAGCCAGTCAGCCTAAACTGTTGCATATACCCTGACACTGCGTGCAATAAATGCAAGAGAAGTGACACAATTTCCCTAGTTCATCTTGCCTGCATGAATTTATTTTAACTAAACATGCAGGTTAAAAAAAAATATATACTTTTGTGTATTGATTTTAAGAAAGGCGTTGATGTTTATGGTTAGGTACATTTGTGAAATGATTGTGCTTTATTTGCGAATGTGCTTTTGTTAAATCATCCCTCGTTTGGTGAAGTAGGCTGTGATTCGATGATAAATTAACAGGCACCGCATTGATTATATGCAACGCAGGACAAGCTAGATAACTACATATGGTTGATGATATTACTAGGTTAACTAGTGATTATGTGAAGATTGATTGTTTTTTAAATAAAATATGTTTAATGCTAGCTAGCAACATACCTTGGCTCCTTGCTGCACTCGCGTAACAGGTGGTCAGCCTGCCACTCAATTTCCTCATGGATTGCAATGTAATCGGCCATAATCGGCTTCCAAAAATGCTGATTACCAATTGTTATGCAAACTTGAAATCGGCCTTAATTAATCGGTCGACCTCTAGTTAGGTCAAATGCAGTCAACCGATTGTTCCAAACAGAACAGCAAGCAAACTTCTAGTGAATCTAACAGAGAGGACGAGGAACTGTGCCAGTTAAGTGACAGAGGCGGCTCAACGTCCCCAGTGTCTGGCGCGTGAAGTCATTAGCTCTGCTGGTTGGCTACTCCATAGTAACATAGCAGTGCCAAAATCCCTGGTCTGCCCTAGAAAGCCTGTGTCAATTACGATCGCCAGAACGGCCAAACCAGAAGAATTTAGGTGCCTGTTTTTGAGCTCTAAATTTTTTTATTTTGATCAAGTCCCAATGGTGAATTGTTATAAAGTTCGCTACAAATCAAGATATTTTAATTAAACAGTGATCCATTCTGACTACTACATTTGTTGTCACACAGGACCACGTGCTGACAGACAATCACGGGCCGGCAGGCTACGAGGATGCTCGCGCCCTCATGCGCGTGTCTCTCAGGCAGGATGAAAACGACTACGTAACTAGCAAAGGATTATGGTTGATGGTCACTTTCACTTAATGTTTTTATATTTTTTAATGTCATTAAGAATTAAGGCACTTCAAATACTTCCAGCTTAATGCGCCGTCGGGAGTTTCCATAGCGCTGACGTCATCCACGTATTCCTATCACCATCTACTGGTTTTAATGTCTATGGGAGGCACTTGGTGTGTGTGTGGGATGCCGCTGCAAGAGGAGAAATAAAATGGAGTAAACTATAGCAAATGTTACAAGTGGCTGATATGTTTCAGAATATAGCATGCGATATAAGTCTCTTGTGACTGTTCTGCCTTATTATTATTCGACCATGCTGGTCATTTATGAACATCTTGGCCATGTTCTGTTATAATCTCTACCCGGCACAGCCAGAAGAGGACTGGCCACCCCACATAGCCTGGTTCCTCTCTAGGTTTCTTCCAAGGTTTTGGCCTTTCTAGGGAGTTTTTTCTAGCCACCGTGCTTCTACACCTGCATTGCTTGCTGTTTGGGGTTTTAGGCTGGGTTTCTGTACAGCACTTTGAGATATCAGCTGATGTACGAAGGGCTATATAAATAAAATTTGATTTGATTTGTGATGTGGATATTGCACATGTCAATATTGCGATTTTGATGTGATCTACACACAATACCATGACGACAAAGAAAATGTTGCTAGTTTATTTAAAAAAACAAACATTATATTTACATATGTATTCAGACCCCTTACTCAGTACTTTGTAAACGCTGCCAAAGGTGCTTCAAGTCTTCTTGGGATAATGCTACACGCTTGGCAGACCTGTATTTTTGGGAGTTTCTCCTGTTCTTTTCTGCAGATCCTCTCAAGCTCTGTCAGGTTGAATGGGGAGCATCGCAGCACAGCTATTTTCAGGTCTCTCCAGAGATGTTTGAATGGGTTGAAGTTGGTGCTCTTGCTGGGCCACTCAAGGACATTGAGACTTTTCCTGAAGCCACTCCTGTGTTGTCTTGTTGGAAGGTGAACCTTAGCCCCAGTCGGATAACCTGCTACAGAACGCTCAGGACTTCAAGGATCTTTCTGTACTTTGCTCCGTTCATCTTACCCTCAATCCTGACTAATCTCCCAGTCCCTGCTGCTGAAAAACTTCCCCACAGCATAATGCTGCCACCACCATGCTTCACCGTAGGGATGGTGCCAGGCTTCTTCTACCTGAATGCCAAGCATAACATCTGATCTTGGTTTCATCAGACCAGAAAATCTTGTTTCTTATGGTATGAGAATCCTTTAGTTACCTTTTAGGAAAGCCCGCTTGGCGTTTATCTTGTGCCTTTTTATTGAGGAGTGGCTTCTGTCTGGCCACTCTACCATAAAGGCCTGATTGGTGGAGTGCTGCAGAAATGGTTGTCCTTCTGGAAGGTTCTCCCATCTCCAAAGAGGAACTCCAGAGCAACCACAAGGCTCTTGGTCAACTCCCCGATCGAGGCTCTTCTCTCCTGATTGCTCAGCTCTAGGAAGAGTGGTGGTGGTTACAAACTTCTTCCATTTAAGAATGATAGAGGTCACTGTGTTCTTGGGGACCTTCAATACTGCAGAAAGGTTTTGGTACCCTTCCCCAGATCTGTGCCTCGACACAATCCGTTCTCTGAGCTCTACGGACAATTCCTTCCACCTCATGGCTTGGTTTTTACTCTGACATGCACTGTCAACTGTGGGACTGTATTTAAAAAATATATATATATATTTCACCTTTATTTAACCAGGTAGGCTAGTTGAGAACAAGTTCTCATTTGCAACTGCGACCTGGCCAAAATAAAGCATAGCAGTGTGAACAGACAACACAGAGTTACACATGGAGTAAACAATTAACAAGTCAATAACACAGTAGAAAAAAAATGGGCAGTCTATATACAATGTGTGCAAAAGGCATGAGGAGGTAGGCGAATAATACAATTTTGCAGATTAACACTGGAGTGATAAATGATCAGATGGTCATGTAGAGATATTGGTGTGCAAAAGAGCAGAAAAGTAAATCAATTAAAAACAGTATGGGAATGAGGTAGGTGAAAATGGGTGGGCTATTTACCAATAGACTATGTACAGCTGCAGCGATCGGTTAGCTGCTCGGATAGCTGATGTTTGAAGTTGGTGAGGGAGATAAAAGTCTCCAACTTCAGCGATTTTTGCAGTTCGTTCCAGTCACAGGAAGCAGAGTACTGGAACGAAAGGCTGCCAAATGAGGTGTTGGCTTTAGGGATGATCAGTGAGATACACCTGCTGGAGCGCGTGCTACGGATGGGTGTTGCCATCGTGACCAGTGAACTGAGATAAGGCGGAGCTTTACCTAGCATGGACTTGTAGATGACCTGGAGCCAGTGGGTCTGGCGACAAATATGTAGTGAGGGCCAGCCGACTAGAGCATACAAGTCGCAGTGGTGGGTGGTATAAGGTGCTTTAGTGACAAAACGGATGGCACTGTGATAGACTGCATCCAGTTTGCTGAGTAGAGTGTTGGAAGCCATTTTGTAGATGACATCGCCGAAGTCGAGGATCGGTAGGATAGTCAGTTTTACTAGGGTAAGCTTGGCGGCGTGAGTGAAGGAGGCTTTGTTGCGGAATAGAAAGCCGACTCTTGATTTGATTTTCGATTGGAGATGTTTGATGTGAGTCTGGAAGGAGAGTTTGCAGTCTAGCCAGACACCTAGGTACTTATAGATGTCCACATATTCAAGGTCGGAACCATCCAGGGTGGTGATGCTAGTCGGGCATGCAGGTGCAGGCAGCGATCGGTTGAAAAGCATGCATTTTGTTTTACTCGCGTTTAAGAGCAGTTGGAGGCCACAGAAGGAGTGCTGTATGGCATTGAAGCTCGTTTGGAGGTTAGGTAGCACAGTGTTCAATGACGGGCCAAAAGTATATAGAATGGTGTCATCTGCGTAGAGGTGGATCAGGGAATCGCCCGCAGCAAGAGCAACATCATTGATATATACAGAGAAAAGAGTCGGCCCGAGAATTGAACCCTGTGGCACCCCCATAGAGACTGCCAGAGGACCGGACAGCATGCCCTCCGATTTGACACACTGAACTCTGTCTGCAAAGTAATTGGTGAACCAGGCAAGGCAGTCATCCGAAAAACCGAGGCTATTGAGTCTGCCGATAAGAATATGGTGATTGGCAGAGTCGAAAGCCTTGGCGAGGTCGATGAAGACGGCTGCACAGTACTGTCTTTTATCGATGGCGGTTATGATATCGTTTAGTACCTTGAGTGTAGCTGAGGTGCACCCGTGACCGGCTCGGAAACCAGATTGCACAGCGGAGAAGGTACGGTGGGATTCGAGATGGTCAGTGACCTGTTTGTTGACTTGGCTTTCGAAGACCTTAGATAGGCAGGGCAGGATGGATATAGGTCTATAACAGTTTGGGTCCAGGGTGTCTCCCCCTTTGAAGAGGGGGATGACTGCGGCAGCTTTCCAATCCTTGGGGATCTCAGACAATATGAGAGGTTGAACAGGCTGGTAATAGGGGTTGCGACAATGGCGGCAGATAGTTTCAGAAATAGAGGGTCCAGATTGTCAAGCCCAGCTGATTTGTACGGGTCCAGGTTTTGCAGCTCTTTCAGAACATCTGCTATCTGGATTTGGGTAAAGGAGAACCTGGAGAGGCTTGGGCGAGGAGCTGCGGGGGGGGCAGAGCTGTTGGCCGAGGTTGGAGTAGCCAGGCGGAAGGCATGGCCAGCCGTTGAGAAGTACTTATTGAAGTTTTCGCTAATCATGGATTTATCGGTGGAGACAGTGTTACCTAGCCTCAGTGCAGTGGGCAGCTGGGAGGAGGTGCTCTTGTTCTCCATGGACTTCACAGTGTCCCAGAACTTTTTGGAGCTGGAGCTACAGGATGCAAACTTCTGCCTGAAGAAGCTGGCCTTAGCTTTCCTGACTGACTGCGTGTATTGGTTCCTGACTTCCCTGAACAGTTGCATATCACGGGGGCTATTCGATGCTATTGCAGTCCGCCACAGGATGTTTTTGTGCTGGTCGAGGGCAATCAGGTCTGGAGTGAACCAAGGGCTGTATCTGTTCTTGGTTCTGCATTTTTTGAACGGAGCATGCTTATCTAAAATGGTGAGGAAGTTACTTTTAAAGAATGACCAGGCATCCTCAACTGACGGGATGAGGTCAATGTCCTTCCAGGATACCCGGGCCAGGTCGATTAGAAAGGCCTGCTCACAGAAGTGTTTTAGGGAGCGTTTGACAGTGATGAGGGGTGGTCGTTTGACTGCGGCTCCGTGGCGGATACAGGCAATGAGGCAGTGGTCGCTGAGATCCTGGTTGAAGACAGCGGAGGTGTATTTGGAGGGCCAGTTGGTCAGGATGACGTCTATGAGGGTGCCCTTGTTTACAGAGTTAGGGTTGTACCTGGTGGGTTCCTTGATGATTTGAGTGAGATATATATAGGGTATATAGGCAGGTGTGTGCTTTTCCAAGCCATGTCCAATCAATTGAATTTAGAACAGGTGGACTCCAAGTTGTAGAAACATCGCAAGGATGATCAATGGAAACAGGAAGCACCTGAGCTCAATTTTGAGTCTCAGAGCAAAGGGTCTGAATAGTTAGGTTATTTCAGTGTTTTATTTTTAATACATTTGCAAAAATGTCTAAACTGTTTTCACTTCATTATGGGCTATTGTGTGTAGATTGATTTTGAATTACATCCTTTATTATACAATGGATTTAACATAACAACGTGGAAAAGTGAAGGGGTCTGAATACTTTCTGAATGCGCTCTATATACAAAAATATAAACACAACAACAATTTTACTTCGTTATAGTTCATGTAAGGAAATCAGTCAATTGAAATAAATGAATTAGCCCCTAATCTATGGATTTCACATGACTGAGCAGGGGCGCAGCCATGGGTGGGCCTGGGAGGTCATAGGCCCACCCACTTGGGAGCCAGGCCCAGCCAATAGTCATTTGTTTTTCCCTACAAAAAAGGGATTTATTACAGACAGGAAATACTCCTGTTTCATCAGCTGTGAGGGTGGTTGGTCTCAGATGATCCCACAGAGTAGAAGCTGAATGTGGAGGTCCTTAGCTGGCGTGGTTACAAATGGTCTGCAGTTGAGTCCAGTTGAACGTACTGCCAAATTCTCTAAAACAACGTTGGAGGAGGTGACTTATGGTAGAGAAATTAACAGGTGGATGGATAACCTTGGCAAAGGAGAAATGCTCATTGATAGTGACAAATCAACAACCTAAAACTGTCCCAAACACTGTATTATATTAGCTTATATTTTGGGTTCTGATTGGGTACGACAGTTGAACTCCACTCATGAAGCATATATTCTTCAAGATATATATGTATATGTATATACTGCACAAAATTATAAACTCATGTAAAATGTTGGTTTCATGAGTTGAAATAAAAGATCCCAGAAATGTACCATACGCACATAATGCTTATTTCTTGCCAATTTTGTGCCGAAATTTGTTTATATCCCTATAGTGACTAGGCTAAACCAATGCTTCTATAGACGTCTAACAGGCTTGTTGTTTGTGACCTGTTAAACATTATTCCTAATGTCCATATTGACCTACTTGTTCAGATGTGGAGAATATCAATAACATCTCATTCATTCCCCCTTCAGTTACATTTATCCTGTACTGTGGATTGGGAGCTGACAACGGTTGCATTCATTAGGCACCAAACAGGAGAGAACTGAGTTAAACAGGGAGGTATTAACTGCACTTGTCAAAATAAACGCTTTGTCATTTTCTGTTGAAAAGCATTTCAAAACGTTTTGTTGTGCCCTAATGAACAAGGTCAAAGGCAGCTGTTAAGAAAGCCCACCTCCACGCAATCACAAGCTGAATTGAAATATCTCTTGATTTGATTCATTTTCTGTCTCCTGAAACATGAAGGCACTCGGTACACATGCACAGAATTAAGAAAACTAACATGATCTCCTGGGAAAAAATATAAAGGTTCCATTCACATTATTTCCATACCATCACTTCACAATGTCTTCTTTTATGAGAGGCCAGAGTTTGAAATGGCCAGTTAAAGGAGATGTGGTTTGGAGGCTATTCCGAGTGATGTTGCCTGTAAGGTATGAACTGTTGATGACCCGTGAGAGACCGAGGCCCAGTGAGTGGGTTGCAGTTGTCAAGAGTCCATGAGACGCTGCCAGAAAATGTCTGTAATTAAAACTCACTGTTTCAACATTCACAACAGGCCACTACAGGCTGAGTTGAAAGTGCTTGGTGGCTCTGTGTTTGGGTCTGTTTTAGGGCTGGGAATTGCCAGGGACCTCTCACAATACAATATTGTCGTGAAATGTTGGTGCCGATATGAATTACAATTCTATACAGTGAGCTCAAAGTATTGTGACTGGGACACTTGCCAGAACAGCATAGGCAGATGCAGTAGATGGTATGGAGTACAGTATATACATATGATATGAGTAATGTAGGGTATGAAAACATTATATAGAGTGGCATTGTTTAAAGTGGCTAGCGATACATTTAATTACATCAAGATGGCAAGATGCAGTAGATGGTATAGCGTACAGTATATACATATGAGATGAGTAATGTAGGGTATGTAAGCATTATATAAAGTGGCTAGTGATAACTTGATTACATACATTTTTCCATTATTAAAGTGGCTGGAGTTGAGTTAGTATGTTGGCAGCAGCCACTCAATGTTAGTGACGGCTGTTTAACAGTCTGATGGCCTTGAGAGAGCTGTTTTAGTCTCTCGGTCCCAACTGTGATGCACCTGTACTGACCTCACCTTCTGGATGGTAGCGGGGTGAACAGGCAGTGGCTCGGGTGGTTGTTGTCCTTTGATCTTTTTGGCCTTCCTGTGACATCGGGTGGTGTAGGTGTCCTGGAGGGCAGGTAGTTTGCCTCTGGTGATGCGTTGTGCAGACCTCACTACCCTCTGGAGAGCCTTACGGTTATGGGTGGAGCAGTTGCCGTACCAGGTGGTGATACAGCCCGACAGGATGCTCTCAATTGTGCATCTAAAAGTTTGTGTTTTTGGTGACAAGCCAAATTTCTTCAGCCTCGAGGTTGAAGAGGCGCTGCTGCGCCGCCTTCACCACGCAGTCTGTGTGGGTGGACCATTTCAGTTTGTCCGTGATGTGTACGCCCAGGAACTTAAAACTTTCCACCTTCTCCACTACTGTTCCATCGATGTGGATAGGGGGCTGCTCCCTCTGCTGTTTCCTGAAGTCCACGATCATCTCCTTTGTTTTGTTGACATTGAGTGTGAGGTTTCCTGACACCACACTCCGAGGGCCCTCACCTTCTCCCTGAAGGCCGTCTCGTCGTTGGTAATCAAGCCTACCACTGTAGTGTCGTCTGCAAACTTGATTATTGAGTTGGAGGCCACGCAGTTGAGTGAACAGGGAGTACAGGAGAGGGCTGAGAACGCACCCTTGTGGGGACCCAGTGTTGAGGATCAGCGGGGTGGAGATGTTGTTACCTACCCTCACCACCTGGGAGGCGGCCTGTCAGGAAGTCCAGGACCCAGTTGCACAGGGCGGGGTCGAGACCCAGGGTCTCGAGATTAATGACGAGTTTGGAGGGTACTATGGTGTTAAATGCTGTGTACAAAAAGTGCTGTAATTTTCTAAATGATTCACCCGATATGGTGAAAATACCCTCAAATTAAAGATGAGTCTGCACTTTAACCTCGTTTGTCATTTTATCATTTCAAATCCAAAGTATTAGAGTACAGAGCCAAAACAATTGAAAATTGATACTGTAACTTTATTGCAATTTGATGTTCCAAACATATTGCTCATGCAGAGGGACGAGGAACCCATGAGAATACGTTTTGATCAGTCATGGAATTAAGTGCTGAAAACAAATTTGCTCCCTTTTTGTTAAAATATGGAGAACATGCTATGAAGGAAAAATGTTTTTGGTGCAGGTGCAGCCAACTAGTGCAAAAATCATATTGCGATATTGTCAAATAATATCCCAATATGTAAACTAGCGATTTTTTTAAATATAATATATATTTATTTATTTATATATTTATATATTTATTTATTTATTTATTTATTTATATATAAAAAAAAAAACATTTTAATTTTTAAATTTTGTACCTCACTAGTCTATTTTCACCGGAGGGGAGGGTAAACTGCTTTCCCACCACTGTGCATAGTAGACCTAGGCTATTTCACTGAATGGTCAAGGAGTTTGCCAGCTAATGTGGATAAATGCATAGGGTAGCCTACATGTAGGCTTATACAGATTTTTCTGTTTCTACTGAAAGCAAAGTGTTCATGTGTCTTTATAAAGATATTGTTGCACACTCTCTTTAGGAAAGTAAACTAGCAAAGTGTCTTCCTGCTCTGTGAAAAGGTCTTCACCGGTGCTTCGTGGTCTGCAGATGCTTTCAGCTTCTCCTATGTTGTTCATCTGCAGTTTCACTAAGGCCCTCGTATGAGTTGTTGTGGAAATGGATTTCCTCTTTTAACCCGTGGGAATAATGTCACCGCAAGGTCTTTGACATTTTGTCCCTCTGTGCCATCTTTATGAATAGTATTACTGGATACTCTGAGGCGTTGGAATGTGTGTTCTGTTTATGATGGATGTATTTTTGGGTTGTCTTGTTGCATTATCCCGTCCTCCGGAACCCCATTTGTTAACCTGTTGCGACGAGCAATCCCGTATCCGGGATCCTATTTATAGCCTAAAGCTCATTACCATAACACAACGTTAACTATTCTTGAAAATCGCAAATGAAATGAAATAAATATATTTGCTCTCAAGCTTATTAGCCTTTTGTTAACACTGTCATCTCAGATTTTCAAAATATGCTTTTGAACCATAGCTAAAACAAGCATTTGTGTAAGAGTATTGATAGCTAGCATAGCATTAAGCATGAAACATTTTCACAAAAACAAGAAAAGCATTCAAATAAAATCATTTACCTTTGAAGAACTTCAGATGTTTTAAATGAGGAGACTCTCAGTTCGATAGCAAATGTTCAGTTTTTCCAAAAATATTATTTGTGTAGGAGAAATCGCTCCGTTTTGTTCATCACGTTTGGCTACGAAAAAAACCTGTATCCAGGAGTTTAATTATAGCCGCAAGCTCATTAGCTTAACGCAACGTTAACTATTCATGAAAATCGCAAATGAAATGAAATAAATATATTAGCTCTCAAGCTTAGCCTTTTGTTAACACTGTCATCTCAGATTTTCAAAATATGCTTTTGAACCATAGCTAAACAAGCATTTGTGTAAGAGTATTGATAGCTAGCATAGCATTAAGCCTAGCATTCATCATGCAACATTTTCACAAAAACAAGAAAAGTATTCAAATAAAAATAATTTGCCTTTGAAGAACTTCAGATGTTTTCAATGAGGAGACTCTGTTAGATAGCAAATGTTCCGTTTTTCCAAAAATATTATTTGTGTAGGACAAATCGCTCCGTTTTGTTCATCACTTTTGGGTAAAAAAAAAACGAAAATTAAGTCATTACAACGCAAACTTTTTTCTAAATTAACTCCATAATATTGACAGAAACATGTCAAACGTTGTTTAGAATCAATCCTCAAGGTGTTTTTCACATCTATCGATGATAAATCATTCGTGGCAGTTGACTTTCTCCACTGAAGAAAATGGAACGCGCATGGAGCTGGAGATTACGCAATAATTTAGACGGAGGACACCTGGTAAATGTAGTCTATGGTCAATCTTCCAATGATGTGCCTACAAATACGTCACAATGCTGCAGACACCTTGGGGAAACGACAAAGTGCAGGCTCATTCCTGGCGCATTCACAGCCATATAAGGAGACATTGGAACACAACGCATTCAAAATCTGGACCATTTCCTGTATGAAATTTCATCTTGGTTTCGCCTGTAGCATTAGTTCTGGGGCACTCACAGATAATATCTTTGCGGTTTTGGAAACGTCAAGAGTTTTTTTTCTTTCCAAAGCTGTCAATTACATGCATAGTCGAGCATCTTTTCGTGACAAAATATCTTGTTTAAAACGGGAACGTTTTTTTATCCAAAAATTAAAAGAGCGCCCCCTATCTCGAAGAAGTTAAGCACTGTTTTACCCGATTGGCTGGAAGTATTTAAAATAGTCCTGCATTTTGTCTTTGGTGGGACAATCTTGTGATAGGTAATTTTTTATATTAAGGTGTGGTCTATGCCAAGTTAGGCTATGACCATGTTAGGTAGGCTACCTATCTGGGAAGCTGGGGTAAACAGATGTGGTTTTGGCAATGAGATTGCTATGCATTAAGGGGAAATTCCCTCTCAAGTTGATCTTGAGGGGATGTTGGATTCAGAACAGATTGTGGTTTTTAAATGCTCAGTCCAACATAGGGCTGGGCGATTATATCAAATTGATTTCAATGTATGTTTAGTCCGACGTTCCAAATGCTTATATCGCAAGATTCAAGGTATAAAAAAAAATCTCCCCAGTTTTTGACTGTCTTTTTGGTCTGGTCTCCTTCTGTGCTGTGTTCACTGCACTTTCCCACTTCTACACAGACACCAAGACCCTCCCCTCCCCCTGCCACTCAAAACAACAAAGACTAAAGAACACTTCTTCCTCACTGACAACAAGCAGTTTAAACTCTCTTTTTGCATTTGAGGTTTGGTCCTACAGAATCGGTCAAATGGACACCGAAACGCTTAAACTTCGTACAATTAAATAATGAAAAATGTTCTAACGATACCCTTTTTATGTCTCAACTCCCAAAATGTAGAATAGAGCGGACCCTACTAAAATGAGAGTCCCAATAAACATGATTTTGTTGAATGTAATGCAGCATTGCGGTACCAAATACCGCTAGCAGCATTTTAGCAACAGACTGTTATGTGCTAGCTGTCTGGTCTGTGTTTTTATAAATGTGCAGTGAGTATACAAATACAGATTTATATAAGAAATTGGCAACTCCTTCTGATTCTTAGTAATAAGCATCTTATCCCGATGGGCCACTTGATTTTAATATCTAAACAAAGTGAACAGAGTTCTTCAAACAGGTGGAGATGGACCGGAGGGTGTATTCAGAACAGTTCAACTGTTATACCATGTTAGCAAGCAAATACACCCAAGTTGGCTAGACTTGAAATATAAAGTTTAGGTGGCTACTCATTAGCACGTGATTGTTTGAGACCTGTATTAATATTTTATGACAGCTACAAGAAGTTGGGCACTATTGCTGAAATGTGCATATTCTGGTAAAATGTCTAACAACATTGCATTTTCATAGACAGACTTGAAAGCCAGATCAATGATTATTGCAAAAAAAATGCAGGTGAAAATTTTGATGAAATTGGTTCTTCATGGTTGTGGAAGTCATATTTTTAGCCAAGGTATTTTACAAGCCGTGAATTCATTAGATTATTCCTGACTGTTTGAAATGGGGTGTTTTGACCTTAAATTGTGGAACAAAGCTTTATTTAGAGAAAGTTCAAATCTCTGTGTGTACAGTTGTGGGCAAAAGTTTTGAGAATGACAAAATATTAATTTTCACAAAGTCTGCTGCGTCAGTTTGTATGATGGCAATTTGCATATACTCCAGAATGTTATGAAGAGTGATCAGATTAATTGCAAAGTCCCTCTGCCATGCAAATGAACTGAATCCCCCCAAAAACATTTCCACTGCATGTCAGCCCTGCCACAAAAGGACATAATTTCAGTGATTCTCTCAGTAACACAAGTGTGAGTGTTGATGAGGACAAGGCTGGAGATCACTCTGTCATGCTGATTGAGTTCAAATAACAGACTGGAAGCTTCAAAAGGACGGTGGTGCTTGGAATCATTGCTCTTCCTCTGTTAACGATGGCTACCTGCAAGGAAACACGTGCCGTCACCATTGCTTTGCACAAAAAGGGCTTTATGGGCAAGGATATTGCTGCCGGTAAGTTGCACCTAAATCAACCATTTATCGGATCATCAAGAACTACAAGGAGAGCGGTTCAATTGTTGTGAAGAAGGCTTCAGGGCGCCCAAGAAAGTCCAGCAAGCGCCAGGACCGTCTCCTAAAGTTGATTCAGCTGCGGGATCGGGGCACCACCAGTACAGAGCTTGAATGGCAGCAGGCAGGTGTGAGTGCATCTGCACGCACAGTGAGGTGAAGACTTTTGGAGGATGGCCTGGTGTCAAGAATGGCAGCAAAGAAGCCACTTCTCTCCAGGAAAAACATCAGGGACAGACTGATATCCTGCAAAAGGTTCGGGGATTGGACTGCTGAGGACTGGTGTAAAGTCATTTTCTCTGATGAAACCCCTTTCCAATTGTTTGGGGCATCCGAAAAAAAGCTTGTCCGGAGAAGTCAAGGAGAGCACTACCTTCAGTCTGTGTCATGCCAACAGTAAAGCATCCCGAGACCATTCATGTGTGGGGTTGCTTCTCAGCCAAGGGAGTGGGCTCACTCACAATTTTGCCTCAGAACACAGCCATGAATAAAGAATGGTACCAACACATCCTTCTAGAGCAACTTCTCCCAACCATCCAGGAACAGTTTGGTGATGAACAATGCCTTTTCCAGCATGATGGAACACCTTGCCATAAGGCAAAAGTGATAACTAAGTGGCTCGGGGAACAAAAGATTGATATTTTGGGTCCATGGCCAGGAAACTCCCCAGACCTTAATCCCATTGGAAACTTGTGGTCAAGCCTCGATGCGGGAGGACAAACAAAAACCCACAAATTCTGACAAACTGACAAAAATGGGCTGCCATGGGCTGCCAAATGCCATCATTTATGTGGCCCAGAAGTTAATTGACAGCATGCCAGGGCGGATTGCAGAGGTCTTGAAAGAGAAGGGTCAACACTGCAAATATTGACTCTTTGCATCAACTTCATGTAATTGTCAATAAAAGGCTTTGACACTTATGAAATGCTTGTAATTATACCTTAGTATTCCATAGTAACATATGACAAAAATGTCTAAAGACACTGAACCAGCAAACTTTGGAAATTTAATATTTGTCATTCTCAACTTTTGGTCACGACTGTATACACACAACTGTTCAAAAGTTTGGGGTCACTTAGAAATATCCTTGTTTTTGAAAGAAAAGCCTTTTTTACCCATTTTAAAATAACATCAAATTGATCAGAAATACAGTGTAGACTTGGAAATTGTAGCTGGAAACGGCAGATTTTTTAAAATGGAATATCTACGTAGGCGGACAGAGGCCCATTGTCAGCAACCATCACTCCTGTGTTCCAATGGCACGTTGTGTTAGTTCATCCAAGTTGATCATTTTAAAAGGCTAATTGATCATTAGAAAACCCTTTTGCAATTATGTTAGAACAGCTGAAAACTGTTCTGATTAAAGAAGCAATAAAACTGCCCTTTAGACTAGTTGAGTATCTGGAGCATCAGGTTTTGTGGGTTCGATTACAGGCTCAAAATGGCCAGAAACAAATAACTTTCTTCTGTAACTTGTCTTTCTTATGTAACATTCCATGCCAGAAATTGCCAAGAAACTGAAGTTCTCGGACAACACTGTGTACTACTCCCTTCACAGAACAGCGCAAACTGGCACTAACCAGAATAGAAAGAGTGAGAGGCCCCGGTGTCCAACTGAGAAAGAGGACAAGTACATTTGTGTCTAGTTTGAGAAACAGACACCTCACAAGTCCTCAACTGGCAGCTTCATTTAAACCGTACCCTCAACACCAGTCTCAATGTCAACAGTGAAGAGGTGACTCCCGGATGCTGGCCTTCTAGGCAGAGTTTCTCTGTCCAGTGTCTGGCCTTTTGCCCATGTTCATCTTTTCTTTTTATTGGCCCGTCCTGAGGTATGGCTTTTTCTTTGCAACTCTGCCTAGAAGGACAGCATCCCGGAGTTGCCTCTTCACTGTTGACGTTGAGACTGGTGTCCCTCTGATTTTTAGCCATATCGCTCAGCCTTAGTCCAACATCAGTGGTCTTCTCTCTTACTTTGTAGACAGACATTGGCTCATCTTACACCTGCAAGCAAGATGTTGCCGGCTTGTCAGACACACCGAGAGAGAACAGCTTTGAACCCTGGAGCTCGAGCCACGTGTTCAATTTGAATGACATTTAATCACAACAAGAGCTAAAGGTCTCCTGAATGTCCCTGAGGCTGTATAGTGTTAAATTAAACCTAGCTTAGCTCCTTGTCAACTATTTTACTGTCCTCTCTTCTCTGAGTGTTCCTCTTCTGTGTAAACCCATTGATTGCATCAAATGAGGTCAGTCTTTGAGATTCAAATTTTGTCCTTTGGTTAGTGTGAGGAAGAAATGCCCCACGGATTTGCCTTTTCCTGATCAGAATTGATAATTGGAACTGTTTACCTTAGCCGAACAAACCATGCTCTGTGTGGTCCCTGAGTTGGTCCTGTGTTGGAGGAGCACAGGGTCTGTATCCACAAAGTGTCTCAGAGTAAGTGCGCTGCTCTAGGATCTGTCCATATAGCCTACTGTTATTCATTATCAGCACTCCTACTCTGAGACACTGGATAAGGGGCCCGGTGTGGAGACAGGCTGCTATACCAGACTAATTTCTATGAATTGGTGAATGGATAGGTTACAAAACGTTTGCTTCTGGGGGTTCCCTTTAATGAAGAGATGTATTCTCCAGAACCTAGACTACGTCATTGGAAAGAAATGACACCTCCCCACACCCATGAGCAAAAGAGTAACCTAAGTATTGTTTGTCTAAAACCTAAGGATTTCTGTAATTTCATTAAATAAGAAATTGATAGTATATAATGTATATGAACCATACAGCCAACATTGAAGGCAATGTTTTGATTTGAACCAAAAAACTAAACCAGCAACACAACTTCCATTGTCTTATTTCTCTGATGTACAAATTTCTGTCACTCTTGCTGTCTTGTACATATTAGCCCAGGGGTGACCATTGGCCAATCTTAGTCATGTAGGCAGGAGTAGGAGAGGAGTCGATGCTGGCCTGGAGCAAAATAAAGCGGAGGGCATGCTAAACACCTTTTTTTTTTTTTTTTTTTTGTGCGGCTGTGCTGTGGTCATAGGTACAGGGCGGAGCAGAGTAAAAAAAGTTGTTTCGCACAACCTCGAGCGTATAGTAGCCTTTCTTCAACGGGTTACCATTAAATGTTGAAAATAGGCTATTTTCATCCCTCAACGAAAATATAGGCGTAGTTCTGACACATCTATGGTTGCTAGTCAAGCGGGCTGGCCGTTGACTCTATCGGTTTGGTTGCCAGAGATGCGGCACATACGTTAGTTGTTAATGTTCCGTTGCCGTCCTGGCTGGCAACGCTCTTATCCCTTGCTAGCTAGCAAACTACGGCTAACACAGTCAGCTCAAACAGTGCAGCTAGAATAACAGCAAAGTAGCTGCAATTGCATTTATTTAAGATGTTTTGGATACATCCATAACAATGAGCTGATGATGTGTAATTTTTTCCCTTCATAGAAAATGTGCTTGCTTGTCAGGGCACTGTTCATAGGAGCTAGCCAACTACACAGCTAACGCAATTACTTCAAACTGAAGCTGGTAGGACAGCAAACTAGCTGCATGTCGTTTGACCTGTTTCTGTATTTCTTTGTATAGATCCATAAATATTATGCTGATTTCAACTGGTTGAGAAAAGATTGAACGTGTCAGGACGAGACTTTTTTTCGCAGGACCGCTATTGGACATCCCTCTAATAAATCCTGCTCCTCCTTCCCCTGTGGCTCCTTGGTTACTGACTGACGTTTTGCTGTTGACCAACAGGTGCAGTTCCAGAAGATCCAACAGCTACGTCAGACCCAGACCAGGGCCCAGTACTATGGAGGCTCCCTACCCAACGTCAACCAGATCGGCAACGCTAGCGCCGACTTCCAGGTGAGCCACCCCCCTACAATCGTGCTCTTTTTTAATATCCCCCCCCCATAAATGTTTTATATTCGGTGCCTTCAGAAAGTATTCATACCCCTTGACTTATTCCACATTTTGATGTTACAGCCTGAATTCAAAATGGATTAAATATATTGTTTTATTCTCATTCATCTATACACAATGCCCCGTAATGACAAATTGAAAACATGTTTTTAGACATTTCTGCAAATGTATTGAAAATAAATTCAGAAATATCTAATTTCCATAAGTATTCACACCCTTGATGCTGTACTTTGTAGAAGCACCTTTTGTGGTGATGACAGCTGTGAGTCTTTCTGGGTAAATCTCTAAGAGCTTTGCACTCCTGGATTGTACAATATTAGCCCCAACGTCTTCAAGCTCTTTCAAATTGGTTGTTGATCATTGTCCTGATTACAAGTATTCCCATAACCATTGTTCCCTCTAAGTTGCGTGCGGGTACCCCCGAGACTCCATCGCAGCTCCCCAGTACTGCTGCGCAGAAGAAATATCAGCCCACAGAGAGAAGCACGAGGATTGAACTACATTCAACTTTCTAGAGATTTCCCCATTAGTTAACACTATCAACCATTCCCTTTACTCTGGCAATTGTGCTTGTATCAAGGCAATATTAGCCACTTTCAATGCAACATACCGAAACTAAACAAATAATGCAAAAGATTTTGTTGTCGGCAGAACGCATCGGAGTAGGATTGTATTACACAGGACTCCGCCCATAACCAAACAGCGCTGCAGTAGGTCTATATGCAAATAGGCCATTGCCGTATATGGATCTGTGCCATTTACTTTGAACTGGACTGTGTTTACAGCTGTGGTCATGAGTAGATGCTATTATGTTGAGATCAAAGTGAGCGCTGCATGTAGCCACGTGTGCACTTTTAGTTCATATCCTTTGCTAGTTAGTGAGTTATTATGCCAGGTACAGATTAGAGGTCGACCGATTAATCGGAATGGCCGATTTAATTAGGGCCGATTTGAAGTTTTCATAACAATTGGAAATCGTTATTTTTGGGCGCCGATTTGCCTTTTTAAACAAAAAAAAAAAATCTATATATCTATACCATTTTATTTAACTAGCCAAGTCTGTTAAGAACATATTCTTATTTTCAATGACTGCCTAGGAACCGTGGGTTAACCGCATTGTTCAGGGGCAGAACGACAGATTTTCACCTTGTCATCTCAGGGGATTTGATCTTGCAACCTTACAGTTAACTAGTCCAATGTCTAAAAACACAATAACGACCTGCCTCTCTCTCGTTGCACTCCACAAGGAGACTGCCTGTTACGCGAATGCAGTAAGCCAAGGTAAGTTGCTAGCTAGCATTAAACTTATCTTATAATAAACAATCAATCATAATCACTTGTAACTACACATGGTTGATGTTACTAGATATTATCTAGGCTGTCCTGCGTTGCATATAATCTGACTGAGCATACAAGTATCTGACTGAGCGGTGGTAGGCAGAAGCAGGCGTGTAAACATTCATTCAAACAGCACCTTCGTGCGTTTTGCCAGCAGCTCTTCGTTGTGCGTCAAGCATTGCGCTTCGTTGTGCGTCAAGCATTGCGCTTCGTTGTGCGTCAAGCATTGCGCTTCGTTGTGCGTCAAGCATTGCGCTTCGTTGTGCGTCAAGCATTGCGCTTCGTTGTGCGTCAAGCATTGCGCTTCGTTGTGCGTCAAGCAAGCCTATCAACTCCCGAGATGAGACTGGTGTAACCGAAGTGAAATGGCTAGCTCGAGGGACGGAAGCTATACTGTTACACTGGCAATACTAAAGTGCCTATAAGAACATCCAATAGTCAAATGAAATACAAATGGTATAGTGGGAAATAGTCCTATAATAACTACAACCTAAAACTTCTTACCTGGGAATATTGAAAGGAACCACCAGCTTTCATATGTTCTCATGTTCTGAGCAAGGAACTGAAACGTTAGCTTTCTTACATAGCACATATTGCACTTTTAATTTCTTCTCCAACACTTTGTTTTTGCATTATTTAAACCAAATTGAAAATGTTTCATTATTTACTTTGAGTCAAAATGTATTTTATTGATGTATTATATTAAGTTAAAATAAGTGTTCATTCAGTATTGTTGTAACTGTCATTATTACAAATACATTTTAAAAAATTGGCTGATTTTAATCGGTATCTGCTTTTTTGGTCCTCCAATAATCGGTATCGGCGTTGAAAAATCATAATCGGCCGACCTCTAGTACAGATCATTTGGAATCAGGAATAGGGGAGGGAAGACTTCTTTGAAAAGCGAGTAGGTAAAGAGCTTATTTTTGTCTTAAAGGGGCAGTGTTGTATTTTGAGACAGGCTTGAATAAGCTAAGTAGGCAGATGATAGCATCATTTGTCTGATTCTCTGTTGTAATGCTATGGGAATAATAATGTATTTTATTTTGTAAAGTGGTTTCTTCCATCAAACACAACAACATTGTCAGTCACCTCCTGGATAGAGTTGGTAGAGCATGGCGCTTGTAACGCCAGGGTAGTGGGTTCGATCCCCGGGACCACCCATACGTAGAATGTATGCACACATGACTGTAAGTCGCTTTGGATAAAAGCGTCTGCTAAATGGCATATATTATTATATTATTTTATAAACAGGTTAATGTCGAGCCCTGCATGTTTTTTTTCAATGTAGGCCTAACATTGGCTGCTACTTTAGGCTGAGTGATAGAACAGCTATTTCCATGTAAAAATGTTATGGGATGCATTATTAACTTCTCCATGCTCAAAGGGATATTCAATATCTGCTTTATTTGTACCCATCTACCAATGGGTACCTTTGACATTATGTGTAGGCCAGTGATGAGGGATCAGGAAGTGAACTCCGGTCTCTGGTGTGGGGATAACATGTGGACTAGTTGGCTGTGTTACACCCTCCGCCAAACTCAGGCACAGGGTACCATGACCCGTCAGTAATTTAAATGTCAATATTGTACAAGTCTGCCAAGCTAGACTAAGTAGTAGGGTACAACAGTGTTATGGAACATTGGGATAGAACTGCTTTCCTGTCCGGTACAGTAAGGTCTAATGTCCATGTTGGACGTGACATTTCTAGCTGTTTCAGTGCGTTGCACCCTCCCGAATGCAACCAAGTCCAACTATAACACCATAACTGTAACTCTCACAGCTGCCAGGATTACAGTGCTACTATGATGGCAGTAGTATAGATGCATATAAACAACTGAAGTTTTCACTGCTTGGTATGGACTTCAAGCTGACAGAGCATGGTCCCTTGCTGTAGCAGATAAAATGGCTAGGTAATGAAAAACATTGTTTAAACAATATTACTGTAGACTTAAAGGAACATTTCTGGATTTTGGCAATGAGGCCCCTTACCTACTTCCCCAGAGTCAGATGAACTCGTGGATTCCATTTTTATGTTTCTGTGTCCAGTATGAAGGAAGTTGGTTGGTAGTTTTGCGAGCTAATGTTAACTAGTGTTATCCATAGCGCAATGACTGGAAGTCTATCTGCTAAACCTAGGCCTCCACTTGACGTGTTTGGTCATTACTTACATGGCCAATACATTTATATGCACCAACTAGACATTCAACCAAGAAGGGCCACCAGATTGGTATGAGTATGTATTTTGAAGTAGTCCTACTCACACGTTTGCATGGTTTTGGCAAAGAGATCAACCAAACTGTGTCCCCTTGCCCAGCAACACACACAGTAAAAACTACAGTATGTCTGGTACACTTACTGTAAAAACCACTGTTTGATGCACATTTTATTGTAAAAACTACAGCATGTGTGACAGTTTCTGGAAACGGAGACTCTCCTTGTAATCACTGCCTAACAGAGACAATGTCCCTCTCAACAAATCCAGACCTCAATGACGCCCTAGATGGTCCCACACACACGGCGCTCTGCACAGTATAGCACTATACTTTCAGAAATTCAAAACAGCAAGCCTCTCTTGAGGACTCTAACTAAATAATTCAGATGTTATCCTACCCAGACAAGCAACAACAAAGTACTAAGATCTGTGTTCTGGCTTCGGTCTGTCTCATTCAGAATAAACACACAGTGGGTGAATGTGATAGCGCTGTAGCTGCCCACGTGGGCTTGCCTGAATCGGTTTGTCCTCAGAGGCTAGCGCTAACGTTAGCCTAGATGTGTATGCTACAATACAGTAGCTCCAGGTAAAAGTGCCCTTGTTGTGTTGAAGAATGGCTCTTTTGAGGGGTGGGATTAGGGGTCTAGGTGTGCATTCTAAATGGTACCCTATTCTCTTTTTATAGTGCACTATTTTAGACCAGATCCCTATGGGCCCTGGTCAGAAGTAGTGCACCATAAAGGGAATGGGGTGTCATTTGGGACGCAGACCTAGAAACCAGACTCGATCACAGTAGAAGAACATGACTCTTTACTCCTTAGAGATGCTAGTACAGGTTTAATGGACCTGGCTGCACTTGATCCTAATCATTTGTTAGTGCTCGTTCATTGTAACTGTAGTGTTTTCATTTTGATTAGGGTTTGAGTGTTGTAATGAATGATATCCGTCTGAAATCAAGGAGTAAAATAGGTTGTTAGTTGTGTAGTACCTAAACACTGTAGACATGATTTAAAGCTGTTATTTTCGTTATCTTGCTTTTTTATTTTTTCTCTCTTTCTGCCCCAGCCTCTCTCTCTCTCTCTCTCTCTCTCTCTCTCTCTCTCTCTCTCAGCCTGTCTCTTTGTCTCTCTCTTTCTCTTTCTGCCTCAGCCTGTCTCTTTGTCTCTCTCTTTCTCTTTCTGCCTCAGCCTGTCTCTTTGTCTCTTTCTCTTTCTGCCTCAGCCTGTCTCTTTGTCTCTCTCTTTCTCTTTCTGCCCCAGCCTGTCTCTTTGTCTTTCTGCCCCAGCCTGTCTCTTTGTCTCTCTCTTTCTCTTTCTGCCCCAGCCTGTCTCTTTGTCTCTCTCTTTCTCTTTCTGCCCCAGCCTGTCTCTTTTCTCTCTCTCTCTCTCTTTCTGCCCCAGCCTGTCTCTTTGTCTCTCTCTTTCTGCCCCAGCCTCACTCACTCTCACTCACTCACTCACTCACTCACTCACTCACTCACTCACTCACTCACTCACAT
Source organism: Oncorhynchus gorbuscha (assembly GCF_021184085.1). Taxonomy (NCBI): domain Eukaryota; kingdom Metazoa; phylum Chordata; class Actinopteri; order Salmoniformes; family Salmonidae; genus Oncorhynchus; species Oncorhynchus gorbuscha. Next base: position 905,153 of record NW_025745189.1, read on the forward strand.
AATGGCATGGAAGCATTTTATGCTTACGGACTGTCCCTCAGGTTGTGGCAGGAATTTGACCAGGTATTTGGTTCGTGTGTGTCTCTTTCTCTCTCATTTTAACATCTCCCTCTTCCTCAGGGTGGCTTCCCAGGGGCCTTGGACAGTGTCAGGGGGACACGTCACCATGGCCTGGTAGAGAGGGTGCACCGGGACCGCAACCAACGCATTAACTTGCCTCATCGCCGGCCCATCGACAAGCACGGACGGCAGATATCCTTCCACAAGTAGTACCAGTAGGAACCAGTTACCAGTAGTATTTGGTAGTAACTTGTGCATATAGAAACTAGTACCAGTAGTACGTAGTCAACTTACCTGTAGCAACTATTACCACACTTAGTACCTGTACAACATCTGGGGCCCTCAGAAATGTGTTTTGCTTCTAAACTGTCAGAATTCTCACAAGCATGTTGACAAAGCTGATGACAACGGTTTACAACTAATAAATGCTATAATTTGTCAAACTATCAATCCATTACGTCTGAATTTCAGCATAAAGGTTCATGTTGTAGCCTATGCAGAGGGCTGCACGACCCTTGTTGTGCCATTGGACTACAGTGTAGCTTACCCAGCATGTGATGTGCTCTTAAAATGCATATCTATGGAATTGTTGATTGCATTTATTTCATCTTTGTTTTAACAGGGAGTCACCATTGAGACCAAGGTCTCTTTTACAAGGAATCAAATACAATGTAAAATATTGTAGCAGCTAGCAAGATGGTTGCACTGTTGGTGTTTGCTGTGAGTCCTTTTGGCAGGTTTGTGTGTGGTGTGAATTTGTGTGTGCTCACTGACCTTTGCTAGTGTGGGCAGAGTGTTGTTGAAGCCCAAGGCTCAGTTAGTCATTATAAAAACATGACATGTAATACATTGTGCTAGTCACTGACAGTTCGGCTTAATGGACATGGACATTGGTGGGAGAGTGTGCCTGTGTTACTGTTGTGATTCCCCTATATTAATTTAGCAGGGGCAAGCAACTTCTGCTAAATCGCTGCCGCCACTGATAAAATAAATAGTTATTTATTTTCTGAATGGTAATGTTTATAGAGTAAACTTAAGCGACAAACTTAGTGACCAATTTATTAGGTACACCCATCTAGTGCTCTGTCGGACCCCTCTTTGCTTCCAGACAGCATGAATTCATCGGGGCATTCTACAAGGTGTTGGAAACATTCCACATGGATGTTGGTCCATGCTGAGGTGATGGCATCACACAGTTGCTGCAGATTGAACGGCGGTACGTTTATGCTGAGAACAGGCCGTTCCATCTGGGGATTGTGCAAGCCACTCTAGTAAACTGAACTCGCTGTCATGTTCCAGGCAATGTTTTTCCACTCTTCAATTGGCCAGTGGTGATTGCCTGCCCACTGGAGCCACTTCTTCTTGTTTTTAGCTGGTAGGAACGGAACCCTGTGTGGTCATCTGCTGCAATAGCCCATCAACAAGTTCTGCACTCCACTGTTGTACTGCGTGGTTATTTTGCTCTTTGTGGCCTGCCTGTTAGCTTGCACGATTCTTGCCATTCTCCTTCGACCTCTCATCAACGAGCTGTTTTTTGGCCACAGGACTTCTGATGATTTTTATATATATATATATTCTGATTCTCGATAAACCCAAGACACCGTCGTGCGTGAAAAGCTCAGTAGGGCAGCCGTTTATGAGGTACTGGACCCGGCAAGCCTGGCACCAACGATCATACCATGCTCAAAGTTGTTTTGCCCATTCTAACGTTCAATCGAACAGTAACTGAATGCCTCAATGCCTGTCTGCCACGTGACTCTATGTCTGTTAGAACGATCCATTTTTGAGAACTAATAAACTGAGTATATGAAGTATGTAGAAAAGATAATGGAGCCACATCTTTTTTAATAAGATCATCTTTGAGAACTAACAATCACCAAAATAAAAACTATACAGTCAGGGAGGATGTAAAAATCCAAAACAGTCATGTCATTGGGCCTCTGTGCCATAGAAAAATGTGTAGAATTGCAGGAAATTGCTTTCAAACTGCACATATTTGGTTTCTAACTATGTGGGTTAGTAGGAGGACTGAGGTGGGAGTGGGTCTGCAAGCTCTTAACGCTCAGATTCTCAGTAGAGAAAGGATGGTCTTTCTTTGGAAACACCAACTGTCAGTCAGCGCCTTAAGAAACCCTTTCTTCAAGCACGGTCTCTGAGCCAGTATATTCTCCCATACACTACTCGACTGTGTGGTTTGCTTGTGTTGCACTCTTTCACACTGCATGCAAAGAAAGACTGTAAGTTGGGGGGGAAGCAAGTGAGTAAGCAGGGCCTACAATTAATACCTGTGGGTAAGATGTCTTTCACCAGCCACATTGGTGGGTGGGTGGGTGGCCAGGGCTCCACAGTGTGAGCATTTCACTTGTATTTGTGAATAAAAATAGTCAAGTATTATCACATTTATAGCAGAATAAATGCTGCAGTAGTCTACTGAAGTGAAACTTTGTTCTTGTTTCTTGGCTATTTACATTTATCTGTTCACAAGCTATGTTGAGTTTCAACTGCTAGGGAAGAGAAGCAACACTGATACTAGTCGGATTCAATCTCACAGGCACAAAACATGACACTCATCACATTACCACGGTAACCACCCGCCCTAAAGGGGCAGGTGAAATGTTTTCTCTCATCTGTGATATTTTCATTAAAGACTTGGGTCATCAAAAAGGAAAAATTGAACAATACTACTTCTTACATTTTATTGTTTTAGAACCATTACAAAACATGCTCATCAGTTTTTTTGGTGTTCATGTAATTTTTGCAAAAAAACACTGGCTGGTAAAAAAAATAATATGAGTGGATGGTAGATTTCTATCTGCAGTGGCTGGTGGACCAAAAAGCACATTTTAGGTGTTTGAGTAAGGGAGAGTTAGTGTTTACATGCATTTAGTGTTTGTGCCTGTAAAAAAAGAAAGAAAACAAAAAAGTGGAATGGCAAGTATCAGAGAATGTGTGATGGTGTGAGTGAGACACACAGTGAGTGTCTGAGGCTGCAGTGTTATGTAAGCACGAGTGACACTGTGACATACATACTGGCTAGTTGTAACGCTACACTGTGACATGCATACTGGCTAGTTGTAACGCTACACTGTGACATACATACTGGCTAGTTGTAACGCTACACTGTGACATGCATACTGGCTAGTTGTAATGCTACACTGTGACATACATACTGGCTAGTTGTAACGCTACACTGTGACATACATACTGGCTAGTTGTATTGCTACACTGTGACATACACACCTACTGGCTAGTTGTAATGCTACACTGTGACACACCTACTGGCTAGTTGTAATGCTACACTGTGACGTACACGCGCTCTGGCTAGTTGTAATGCTACACTGTGACGTGCACACCTACTGGCTAGTTGTAATGCTACACTGTAACGTACACACCTTCTGGCTAGTTGTAATGCTACACTGTGACGTACACACCTTCTGGCTAGTTGTAATGCTACACTGTGACGTGCACACCTACTGGCTAGTTGTAATGCTACACTGTGACGTACACACCTTCTGGCTAGTTGTAATGCTACACTGTGACGTGCACACCTACTGGCTAGTTGTAATGCTACACTGTGACGTACACACCTACTGGCTAGTTGTAATGCTACACTGCTGACGTAATGCTACACACCTTCTGGCTAGTTGTAATGCTACACTGTACACACCTACTGGCTAGTTGTAATGCTACACCTACTGGCTAGTTGTAATGCTACACTGTGACGTACACACCTACTGGCTAGTTGTAATGCTACACTGTGACGTACACACCTACTGGCTAGTTGTAATGCTACACTGTGACGTACACACCTACTGGCTAGTTGTAATGCTACACTGTGACGTACACACCTACTGGCTAGTTGTAATGCTACACTGGCTAGTTGTAATGCTACACACCTACTGGCTAGTTGTAATGCTACACTGTGACGTACACACCTACTGGCTCGTTGTAATGCTACACACCTACTGGCTAGTTGTAATGCTACACTGTGACGTACACACCTACTGGCTAGTTGTAATGCTACACTGTGACGTGCACACCTACTGGCTAGTTGTAATGCTACACTGTGACGTGCACACCTACTGGCTAGTTGTAATGCTACACTGTGACGTACACACCTTCTGGCTAGTTGTAATGCTACACTGTGACGTACACACCTTCTGGCTAGTTGTAATGCTACACTGTGACCTACTGGCTAGTTGTAATGCTACACACCTACTGGCTAGTTGTAATGCTACACTGTGACGTACACACCTACTGGCTAGTTGTAATGCTACACTGTGACGTACACACCTTCTGGCTAGTTGTAATGCTACACTGTGACGTACACACCTTCTGGCTAGTTGTAATGCTACACTGTGACGTACACACCTTCTGGCTAGTTGTAATGCTACACCTACTGGCTAGTTGTAATGCTACACTGTGACGTGCACACCTACTGGCTAGTTGTAATGCTACACTGTGACGTACACACCTTCTGGCTAGTTGTAATGCTACACTGTGACGTACACACCTTCTGGCTAGTTGTAATGCTACACTGTGACGTACACACCTTCTGGCTAGTTGTAATGCTACACTGTGACGTACACACCTACTGGCTAGTTGTAATGCTACACTGTGACGTGCACACCTACTGGCTAGTTGTAAATGCTACACTGTGACGTACACACCTACTGGCTAGTTGTAATGCTACATTGACCATCTCCCTGTATGACCCTTGGAGCTCCCTTCCGCCCTTAAAGTGGACTAGCCGCAATGACCAGCAGGCACAGATCTAGGATCAGCTTACTCCCCCAATCGTAACTCTGCAACTACTCCTAATATTTTCTCATTTAAAAAAAAGTTCCTTTCTGTGAATCAAGTTGTTATGCAGATGTTCTTGCCTTGGAGGCTTGTCCAAGTTACATAACTGGAGAATTAAAAGAATGGCTGAGAACTGGACTGAGAATGTAGTAGTTACTGTTGCTAGCAGATCAAGTTATGGGAAGTTGTCTTGGAGACAGACGGGAGTGTGTGAGAGGGGGGAGTGTGTTTGAAGGCGAGAGAGAAAGGGGGAGTGTTTTCGCATGTCACTCTGTGTGCGTGTGTGATCTCGCCATGTTGCAGTAGAGAGAGCGAGAGGGGAAGTCTTTGGTTTTGAAGGATATTTCATCTGGAAAACTCCCTGTTAGCCTGTAGTAAAGAGTGTTGCTAAGTTATTCAGAGTGAGGCGCGCGCAACACAACACACTCTTAAAATAAAAGCGTGCACAAACACACATTCCCTCCGCTCCAGTATTTGTATTTATTAGGGATCCCCATTAGCTGCTGCCAAGGTAGCAGCCACTTTTCCTGGGGTACAAACACATTAAGGCACTTACATTACACAAGATAAAACAGTTTATCATATAACATTATTATACCACTACATATTTACAATACAAAATGTATAATAAGTTATTTCAATGTGCCTGTATGTGTGTGTCTTCACTGTCCCTGCTGTTTCAGAAGGTGTATTTTTGCTTTTTAAAAATCTGATTCTACTGCTTGCATCCGTTACCTGATGTGGAATCGAGTTCCATGTAGTCATGGCTCTATGTAGTACTGTGCGCCTCCCATAGTCTGTTCTTGACTTGGACCGTGAAGAGACCTCTGGTGGTATGTCTTGTGGGGTATGTATGCATGGGTGTCCGAGCTGTGTGCTAGTAGTTTAAACAGACAACTCCATGCATTCAGCATGTCAACACTTCTTACAAAAACAAGTAGTGATGAAGTCAGTCTCTCCTCCACTCTGAGCCATAAGAGTTTGACATGCATATCATTAACTTCAGCTCCCCGTGTATATCTAAGGACCAGCCGTGCTGCCCTGTTTTGAGACAATTGTAATTTTCCCAAGCCTCCCTTTGTGGCACCTGACCACACTACTGAACACTAGTCCAAGTGTGACAACACTAGGGCCTGTAGGACCTGCCTTGTTGATAGTACTGTTAAGAAGGTAGAGTAACGCTTTATTATGGACAGACTTCTCCCCATCATAGCTACTGTTGTTTCAACATGTTTTGACTGTTTACAATCCAGGGTTACTCCAAGCAGTTTAGTCACATCCACTTGCTCAATTTCCACATTATTCATTGCAAGGTTTAGTTGATGTTTAGTGAATGATTTGTCCCAAATACAATGCTTTTACATTGTTTTAATATTCAGGACTAACTTATTCCTTGCTACCCATTCTGAAAAAAACTGCAGCTCTTAAGTTTTGCAGTGATTTTAGTCGCTGTAGTAGCTGACGTTTATAGTGTTGAGTCAGTATCTCTGGAGAGGAAGGGACTAACACACACAGTAGTAGGCTCTCCTGGTTTTTGGCTCTGTGTGTGCAAACAGGCCCTTTGTTTGTGTAAATAGAGGTTGCTCCAGTGTGTGTGTGTGTTTGAGGTCTGGATACTGAGTCAGCAGCACCCTGCAGCATATGATCTTCACACTGGGAGAAGGAAGAGGCCGGGCAGAGGAGTATCCTCCAGCCAAAATGTGTTTTCACTCTGCAGGCAATCTTTTTTTCTTCCCCCCCCTACATGCCAGATGTCCCTCACAGTTGGAGCTTGTTTTTCACTCGAGTCGGACTGGTCGAGTCTGCCAAGATCAGACAGGCGGTGAAAGAGAGCCGAGGAGATTTCACTACGCCCACTCTTCTAGAACATCCTCTCCTTTTCATCCCCTCTTCGCTCTCCACTCAGGGTTTTCTGAAGCACTGTAGATTTTAGCAGCAGTGGTTGGACTGTAGTGTAGTTGTTTAACTAACCTACTACTACAGTATACACTCTTGACTATCCTCCCATTTCTCTAGTTTATTTCAACACCCATCACTCCATGTGGGTTTACTAACTGAATGAACTGAAGAAGGCTTTTAGTTGAAACGTTTGTGTGAAGGCGTCTGCATGTTTCCCACACGAAACAGTTCTGTTCGGGTGCACAACATTTTTTTTTTCTCTCGATGCAAGCCGAAGTCTACCCCCTTGTCGGCGATTGGTCAACAGTAGAAGTTCTTCAATGAAGTGCCTGTTGTCTTTCAACGAGACACTACTTGTCCTAATGCACATGCTTTCACTTGAGAAATACTTCACCAAACATCCTAGTCAGATGAAAAATTGCCCGACTGCAAAAACATAAACTAAAGAAATCTGTCATTAATTTTTATCTTTGATTAATTCTAACTATTTTGAGTAAGTGTATACTGGCTATGGTGTCTCAAAAGGGACAAACAGTACTATTGGCACCTTTTCTTGTTTTTCAAGTGAAGGTCTATTAAGGGAATATGCTAGCACACTGGTTCGGTTAGCCTACGGCTGGGTTCCAGCCGAAGTGAAGCATGCTGACGCTTTAAAATTCCTCTTTTAAAACTCCTGTGTGTGTAGACATGTTATTTTTTATTTTAAATTGTCACTGTTATAAATGAGATGGTATCAGTTTACTGGCACTGTTGTAAATGAGGTATCAGTTTTCTGGCGTTGTTGTAAATGAGGTGGTATGGGTCTTCTGGTGCTCTTGTAAATGAGGTGGTATGGGTCTTCTGGTGCTCTTGTAAATGAGGTGGTATGGGTCTTCTGGTGCTCTTGTAAATGAGGTGGTATGGGTCTTCTGGTGCTCTTGTAAATGAGATGGTATGGGTCTTCTGGTGCTCTTGTAAATGAGGTGGTATGGGTCTTCTGGTGCTCTTGTAAATGAGGTGGTATGGGTCTTCTGGTGCTCTTGTAAATGAGATGGTATGGGTCTTCTGGTGCTCTTGTAAATGAGGTGGTATGGGTCTTCTGGTGCTCTTGTAAATGAGGTGGTATGGGTCTTCTGGTGCTCTTGTAAATGAGGTGGTATGGTTCTATAGTCATCAGGTCTGGTCAGTTTACTAGCTAATCTATTAAACTCTCTGGCAGGGTGATGCCAAGCACCCAAGTACTGTGATGTCCAGAAGAGCATACTGAGCAGAGGGATAATTTGTGTGTATGCGTTTATTTTATGTGTGTCCGTGTCTCACGTCTCACTCTGAATAACTTACCAGCACCCTGTTTGCCACAGCCTGCCAGGGAATCATCCTGATGAATTATGGGGAATGGAACATGCAACTCAATATCCATCCAAATCAAAGACTTCCTCTCTCTGCTGGTGAAGCCCGGCGAGATCACGCACACACTCTCCCCCTTTCTCTTTTGCTTTCTCACACACACACTCTCTTTTCCCCCTTCTCTCCTCTTTCCCTTTCTCACACACACCCGTCTGTCTCCAAGACCAACAATAGACAACTTCCCAGAACTTGATCTGCTAGCAACAGCAACTACCACGTTCAGTCAAGTTCTCGGCTATTCTTTTAATTCTCCAGGTTTATGTAAGTTGGACAAGCCTTCAAGGCAAGAACTGAAACATCGGCATAACTATAACTTGATGCACACAGACTTGAACAGTAAGGAACTCCTTATGGAAAAAGAAAATGTTGAATAAATCTATATTAATGTGATGCAACTCTCAGAGCACCTCACCTAGTCGGCTCGATCCAACGCTCTTAACCGCTAGGCTACCTGCTGTTTACTTATGGATCATTCAAAAGCTGAAGATGACCACAACACTGAAGTTTTCAGTATATCTAATGGTGCTTTTTAAAATAAAATAAATAAATACAACTGGGGCAAAATAAACCATATAATTGAAAAATCTGTCAACGTACCCTTGAGCAAGGCACTTAACCCTAATTGCTCCTTAAGTCACTCTGGATAAGAGCATCTGCAAAATGACAAATGTATTGAAGAGGGTGGACAAAGCTTTCAGTGTGATTGCTCTCTTTTCCTCCCTCTACCTCTTTCTCAATCTACCAATCCATTTCCTGTCTATTTTCTTTCTTTCTCTACCTTGCCATCTGTCTTTCTTTGTACCTTACTTTCTCTCTCTCTCTCTCTCTCTCTCTCTCTGTCTCTCTGTCTCTCTGTCTCTCTGTCTCTCTGTCTCTCTGTCTCTCTGTCTCTCTGTCTCTCTGTCTCTCTGTCTCTCTGTCTCTCTGTCTCTCTGTCTCTCTGTCTCTCTGTCTCTCTGTCTCTCTGTCTCTCTCTCTCTCTGTCTCTCTGTCTCTCTGTCTCTCTCTCTCTCTCTTTCTGTCTCTTTCTGTCTCTTTCTGTCTCTCTCTCTCTGTCTCTCTCTCTCTTTCTTTCTGTCTCTCTCTCTCTCTCTTTCTGTCTCTCTCTCTCTCTTTCTTTCTGTCTCTCTCTCTCTCTTTCTTTCTGTCTCTCTCTCTCTCTTTCTTTCTGTCTCTCTCTCTCTCTCTCTTTCTTTCTCTCTCTCTCTCTCTCTCTCTTTCTTTCTTCTGTCTCTCTCTCTCTCTCTTTCTTTCTGTCTCTCTCTCTCTCTGTCTGTCTGTCTCTCTCTCTTTCTTTCTGTCTCTCTCTCTCTCTCTCTTTCTTTCTGTCTCTCTCTCTCTCTCTCTTTCTTTCTGTCTGTCTCTCTCTCTCTCTCTCTCTTTCTTTCTGTCTCTCTCTCTCTCTCTCTCTCTCTTTCTTTCTGTCTCTCTCTCTCTCTCTCTTTCTTTCTGTCTCTCTCTCTCTCTCTTTCTTTCTCTCTCTCTCTCTCTCTCTTTCTTTCTGTCTCTCTCTCTCTTCTGTCTCTCTCTCTCTCTTTCTTTCTGTCTCTCTCTCTCTCTCTTTCTTTCTCTCTCTCTCTCTCTCTTTCTCTTCTTTCTCTCTCTCTCTCTCTCTCTTTCTGTCTCTCTCTCTCTCTCTCTCTTTCTTTCTGCCCCTCTCTCTCTCTCTCTCTCTCTTTCTTTCTGCCCTCTCTCTCTCTCTCTTTCTTTCTGCCCCTCTCTCTCTCTTTCTTTCTGCCCTCTCTCTCTCTCTCTCAGCAGCCCACTTTGAGTGTTATTAGATCTCCCCCAGTGGTAATCCATCCGTTGCTCCTGGCTTTGCGGACCAGGAACATGCATGTCATTAATGTCTCCCGGTTGCCCCGTTGTGATGTCATGTAACTTTATTGATCACATCAACATAGAACATGTTTTGCTAATCCCTGTCTTCTAATCAGCCATGTCAGCTGGCCTATTAACAGGACCGCACTGTGTTCTTGTTTTTCAGAGCTTTCAGGGTTAGGCTATAGGCAGGATGCTAGTCCCTTTTTAAATTGCACTGCGTTACCCTTAGGCTGACCAAGACAAATGTCTGTCTGTGACAATTGTTCCAGGCTTCACTTATGAAAAATGGACACACTGCTGTAAGTTGCTTTGCAGCATATTATTATATTCTGATCATCACATGTCCTGTCGTTGCAGCGAGAGCTTTCCACTCCGTGATATCTATCTACACCTATATATTATGTAAAGGTTAGCTTATTGTACTGTACACACCTTTTTCTATTCATATACTGTCTTTACACACCATTAAATATTTAAGCAATAAGTCCCGAGGGGGAGAGGTATATGGCTGTTCTTTCGCACGACGCAACGTGGAGTGCTAGGACACAGACCTTTGCCATGGTATATTGGCCATATATCACAAACCCTCAAGGTACCTTATTGCTATTTTAAACTGGTTACCAACCAATTTGTAAGTCGCTCTGGATAAGAGCGTCTGCTAAATGACTTAAATGTAAATGTAAATGTAATTAGAGCAGTAAAAAATAAATGTTTTGTCATACTCATGGTATACGGTCTGATATATACCACGGCTTTCAGCCAATCAGCTTTCAGCCAATCAGCATTCAGGGCTCGAACCAACCAGTTTATACATGTATATACATTATATGTATATTTATATTCCGGTCTCTGACATTCCTCGTTCTGTTTTTTATTTGTCTGGATTGTGTGTGTTACATTGTTGGTGCTTTACTGTTGGAGCTAGAAACACAAGCATTTAGCTGCACCTGCGATTAACATCTGGAAATCTGTGTATGCGATCAATAAACTTTGATTTGAAATGTCGGCTGAGCCACAACGTCGATTTCTATTTACTATAATATTTGTCCTAGTTGTTCTTGTTTGGTCACAGACAGTGAGCATAGCAGTCATCTCTAAATTATGAATCAGTCATTTCAGTCCAGGGTGAGGGTGCATGCATGCATGCATGCATACAGTGGGGCAAAAAAGTATTTAGTCAGACACCAATTGCGTTACTACATGATTCCATATGTGTTTCATTATTTTGATAATGATTTGCAAATAAATTCATAAAAAATCATACAATGTGATTTTCTGGATTTTTTTTCTTCTTATTTTGTCTGTCATAGTTGAAGTGTACCTATGATGAAAATTACAGGCCTCATCTTTTTAAGTGGGAGAACTTGCACAATTGGTGGCTGACTAAATACTTTTTTGCCCCACTGTACATATATACATACATACATATTCTAAGCTTTTCTTTATTTTTACTGTTTTCTACATTGTAGAATAATAGTGAAGACATCAAAATAATGAAACACATATGGAATCATGTAGTAACCAAAAGTGTTAAACAAATCAAAATAGCCACCCATTGCTTTGATGACAGCTTTGCACTTTCTTGGCATTCTCTCAACCAGCTTTGAGGTAGTCACCTGGAATGCTTTTCCAATAGTCTTGAAGGAGTTTCTACATATGCACTTGTTTGCTGCTTTTTCTTCACTCATCCCTAACCGTCTCAATTGGGTTGAGGTCGGGTGATTGTGGTGGCCAGATCATCTGATTACAGCACTGAATCACTCTCCTTAGTCAAATAGCCCTGGAGGTGTGTTTTGGGTCATTGGCCTGTTGAATAACAGATGATAGCCCCACTAAGTGCAAACCAGATGGGATGGCGTATCGCTGCAGAATTGTGAGATTGTGAGGACCCCCTGCAGTACCTCCGGAGGCCAGATCTCAAAATACTTAAACAAATAATAAAACATACTTTTTATTATGAATAATACTAACTTTTTTTATTGATATGGAATAGGTTTAGAGTGTGTAATGTAATACAATGTCTACGATGTATCTTCATAACCCTTGGCAACATGGGCCTGGGAGGCTCACAGGGATAATGGTATCCACTGCAGTATTGAGGCGGAAGGTAGCCTAGTGGTTTGAGCGTTGGGTCAGTAACCGAAAGGTTGCTAGAACGAATCCCTGAGCTGACAAGGTACAATCTGTCGTTCTGCCCCTGAACAAGTCATTTAACCCACTGTTCCTAGGCTGTCATTGTAAATTAGAATTTGTTCTTAACTGACTTGCCTGGTTAAATAAAGGGTCAAATAAATACATTCTACCAATTTATACAGTGTTCAACTCTACACTGATTGTGTTCCCTAATTATTTTCTTACATAAATGTCACAATGTGTAGACTTGCAGGATATTAGCTTGTCAGGCTACAACAACACAATCTCTCTGCCCCATGACAAAAATGTGTATAATTGATGTAAGTTAACTTGAAAACTGCTAAATGTTCTCTGATCCCAAGAGGCAGGCTTTTAAAATGTTCTTTCCCAGGGCCCGAGACTTGGTTCGTCCAGCCGTGCACTGCCGGAGTAAAAGTATTTGTATGCTTTTGATTTATTTATTTATCTCACTCTAGTTGTTTTCTGATTTTTGGATCGGGTCCCTGATGAATTTGCGATCACAAATATGTTGGGATGGGATCTCCTTCCATTATGTCCTCTCATACACTGGTCTGAGATTATGGCCAAAAAATCAAACTTTTAAATAAAGGGTCAAATAAATTTATGGGAAATTCACAATATACAGTAAATCTCTAAATAAGCTTTGTTGTACAATTTAAGTTCAAATACACTGCATTTCAAACAGTCAGCAATAAACATGAATTCAGGACTTGTGAAATTATCCTAATCCTAAGTATAAGCCTTGCACATCCATAAGATGACAATTTTATCTAAATAGTTTAACCTGCTTTTTTTTGTAATAATCACTGATCTGTCTTTCAATCTGTATGAAAAAAACATTTTTGTTACAAATATAACCACAACCATGCACATTCACTAATAATGACTAACTTGTTGTAGCAGGCATTCTAGATCATTAACACCAGTCTCATAAACACTCTCAAGCCCATGTGCTAGTGAGTAGACTACTAATCTTTATATTTTAAATTTAGCCTACTTGGGTCTATTTGCTGTCTAACAAGGTAGAACAGTTGAATTGTTATGAACACACCCTTCTGTCCTCTCCAACTGTTTGAACAGCATGCTAGCTTGTCTACTTAGTTCAGATGTTGAAATAAAGTGGCCCAACTTATTTCTCAAAATGAGGTGCCAATTTATATAATTGATTTATGAAACACTGACTAGACAGCTAGTTTAACAGTCTGGCTAAAATGCTGCTAGCAGTACCGCGCATGACAATGAGCATTCGTTTTCCAGGCATTTGGAATATCGCACGGAAACATTACATTCAAATGAATGAGATATATTGCCTAGCCCTTAATGTGTGTGGTGTTTTGATTGCAGCGAGCCAGAGTCACTGAAGGAGATCTGTGCTAGGGGTTGCCAGGAGGGCACCAGGCTCCATCTGCCCCAGCCAGTCACTCTGTAGAAATGACTTCATTTAACCAGACCCTTTACAAATGATGGCTGGTAATGAGAGTAGTCTAAGTCCCTATTAGAGATGGGAGGCGCTCCAACATATTTATTTAACCAGACCCTTTACAAATGATGGCTGGTAATGAGAGTAGTCTAAGTCCCTATTAGAGATGGGAGGCGCTCCAACATATTTATTTAGCCAAGTTTCTGTTTGATTTTCAAAATACATATAGAAAATCAGTGTGTGTGCTAATGGTGCATCATTTCTGCTTACTGGTAGGCTTTTTAATGATAGTCTTTCTTTTTGAAAAGCCCAGAGTTTGGCTGCTAGAGGAATATTTTGTATATGCACTAATTTGTCTGGCATCGTCGTCTCCGCACTTGAACCATCTAGTGATAGCTTTTTGGCCTGAAACGTGTTTTTTAAACTAGCTAGAACTTGATAGAATCAAGTACTATTTTGCTTTTGAGTGAGTTCCGCCTGTCCTTTCTCAATGAAAAGCACAGAGACCCTCTTACCTTACATTCATGAGAGTGAGGTGAGTCTAACTGAAAGTCTAAAGCCGTCTATAGTCTGAATCTACATTGCACTTCACTCCCTACTGCTCTCTAGACAATGTCAGGAACTCCGCTGCGGGGGTTGGGCCTAGTCCAGGCAGCCATATTGTTCCCAGAACCTCGCACCACTATTTCCTGCATGCGTTTATTCAGTCCCATATCATGTGTGCGTGTATAGAGAAATCTTTACTCTAGGTAGAATATGAAATCTCATACTCGAATCAAATGAGGAATTAGACTAGAATGTAGTAATAGAATAGTTAAGTAGTTGTACTGTTAGGAAATGTAGTCCACTGTTATTTAGAAATGCATGAAATGTAATGTTTTGTTATGGCAGAGTTGTGTTCCATTATTGTCATTTCCTTGACTGAGCCCCACATGGAGAGCTCCCCGTACGGAACCGTGTACCTGTCCCCTCCGCCGGACAACAACTGGAGAAGGTGAGTGGCTTTACAGATACTAATATTTGTAATGTTGTGTAAAAACAACTAACAAAAAAACCTGTTTTTAACATAATTGTAATTTTTGATCGACATGGAACACTGGACAGCTACTTTAACTTACTCTGAATCTAGATTATGGCCCAGTAATACCCTTGTGCAGCAGGCAGATTTGCATTAAGCATTGTTGGATCCCAAATGGCACCCTATCCCTTATATAGGGCACTACTTTTGACCAGGGTCCAGGACTCGTGACTACATAATGCACTACTTTTGACCAGGGCTTGTGACTACTGTATATAGTGCACTACTTTTGACCAGGGCTCCTGACCTATATAGGGCACTACTTTTGACCAGGGCTCCTGACCTATATAGGGCACTACTTTTGACCAGGGCTCCTGACCTATATAGGGCACTACTTTTGACCAGGGTTCGTGACCTATATAGGGCACTACTTTTGACCAGGGTCCAGGACTCGTAACTAGGGGATAGGATGCCATCTGAGATGCAGCCATTGTATCTACTCAGAGATGCTCAGTGAAGGGATCAGATTGCCATGTGAGGCACCCAGGTGGGCCACGCGTCTACAGAGGTGCTTCTGACAGATAGCCTTTTGGTTTAAAGGTCAGATGCCGTCATTCTAATGCTCTACCTGCCGCTGTTGTGACTCATTGCTGTCATAGGGTGAATCTGGCCCACAAGTCTTTGTGGTCCTCCTGTGCTTTGCTTAAGTATCTCCAGCTTAAAGGGGAAATCAACACCGTTTACAAAATTTGATAATGTCATGGCTTATTAATGCTCGTTAGGTACCACTGCCATGTGTGTGCATGCGCGTTTGTGCTAGTGTGTTTCTTCAGTTAAACTGCCTGCCTGGTTTTACCTACCTAGAGAAGGCAGCAGTGTAATTACTGGACAGTTTTCTCTCCCTCCAGTGTTTACAAGGCAGTGAATTGCAGCCCTGCAATAAAGGGCTTAGCCGAGCCCCTCCCTCTCCCGCTCTCTTCCTCTCTCTCTCGCTCTATACAGTTGTGTGTTTTGAATGTTGGCTTGGCTGGCTGCCAGTCGCCCTGCCTTCTCCTCTCACACCCGTAGAACTGCAGCCTCTGAAGCCCAGCATGGACACACATGGCCTCCATCTTTGCTCTTACTGTACTGTACTGGAGGACAGTGTCATAAAACCTGGTTTCCCCTCCCCAATCCTAACCTTAACCAATAGTGGGGGAAATCCAAATCTGTCCCAAGATCTGTGTGTAGGTCGGCAGGTCCACACCCTCATGTCGTTGTTGACAGACAAAAACAGGTTGGCCTGTGATGACAAACCTCCTGACCGAGCAAACAGATGTGACCTCGTGTTCCCAGAAAGAGCAGGGAGGGAGTGCCATGTGCATCATACACACAGGCATGTGCTACACAAACATACGGACACAGATTTACTCTGGATTTGGGTTGGGATTGATTCACACTGCCTCTTGGCTCCATCACAATTGACCCATTGTGGGATAGTGATAGCCTAGATCAAATCTGATTGGGTTTGGTTGAACAAGATTAAGCGTTGTTGAAGTTTTAAACTTTTTGACAGCGCCTCTATTACTGTTTAACCAAATTGTTTATGTAAAGACATTTCTGAAGCTTCGCTAATTACGCACATAAACAATAAAACCAGAGAAGGTGGGCCTATGTTTTAGTTGAAAAATCAGGTTATGATTATGAATCCGACTGCGTTAGGACATTAAATCAGGATTTCAGTGTAGTTATACTTCCTTGTTTTCCTTCAAGAATCTCCCTTGGGGATAATTTATTAGATCAAATAGGACCATATTTAACCCTTAGACGGTGAACAGTGATGTATTTGTTTTAGAGCATTCAGCCTCGGCAGACAAACACAACTTTTCCCACTTCCTCTCTTCAGTTACTGCCCTGAACTGGTTAAACGTGTTGACTTGGTAACCAGTGTTTTATGTGTACATCCCTCATTCAGATGGCTGCTAATCAAGTGCTTCCAGAGGCCACCCAATGGATTTTCAGCAAACCAAGCGATCCTAGGCATTATGTGACATGCTAGCTACACAGTATAGAATACATCATATGAGCAAAAGTGACTTGGCTAATGATGAATGTCTTTGAGGTCCTCATGTTAAGGCTCTGTTTCACCATATTCTAGGGATTGATTGAATGACTCTTGTTTTTGTGGTTGCTGAAAGACATGTTGTTAATGCCTTGTATTGATGCACAGTTTTAAATGTCTGTGTTTTATTGATGTCTAAGACCTGTCTTAATGCTTCTCTCTACTGGACCAGAGGCCCTGGTGTCCACCCAACTACTCACCACATGCATTCTTCTCTGACTAACACACTTCCATCCCTCAAGGACAGAGTTGTGTGTCCAGCTTACCGTAATCTTTCTATATTGCTTTCTCTCCTCTTTTAGGTATTTCTTTTAGATCTCTCTCCATATCTCTATCCTTTGCTCGCTCTCTCTCTCTCTCTCTTTATGGTATCTTGCCCCATGAAATATAAATGGCATAATTTATCATTTTATTTCAGTCTCTCTCTCCCTCCTCTCTCCATCTTCCTTGCTCCCTCAGCATTATTGGCACTAACCCCTCCATGGCCCTGCTGGCCAATCCTAGCCTCCCGCTCCACTCCACAGTGTTACAGGGATATGCTCCCCTCTGTTGGCTCTGACTACTGTGTGCACCGCGTGTGTTAAGGTCACATCCGTCCCTCTCTGTTTTTTGGTGCTCTCGGTAGGGTCAAAGGGTGAAGCGAGCTCTGCGATCTGTTCCAGTTAATCTGTGACTCCACTGTTTATAGTTAATATTTTCAGTTGTTGTTGGAGTTTTCCACCACATTGACTCTCCGCTGAACTTGGTGTGAAGTCTGGGTTGTGCGTTTTTGATCCTTTCTGGGTCTTGATTCTCATGTCACCACTTAATGTTAACTGATGAAGGAAAACATAACATAAGTTTGTACACTTAATTAAAATATAAACGCTACACGTAAAGTGTTGGTTCCATGTTTCATGAGCTGAAATAAAAATAATCCCAGAAATGTTCTATATGCACAAATTGGTTTACATCCCTATAAGTGACCATTTTTTATGTTCCTTTTCCCTTCCAAGGTCATTACACAGGTGAATCTTGTGCTGGGGATAATAAAAGGCCACTTTAAAATGTGCACTTTTGTCACAACACAATGCCACAGATGTCTCAAGTTTTAAGGGAGCGTGCAATTGACATGCTGACTGCAGGAATGTCCACCAGAGCTGTTGCTCTAGAATTGAATGTTCATTTCTCTACCATAAGCTGGCTTCAACATCATTTTAGAGAATTTGGCAGTATGTCCTCACACCCGCAGACCACGTGTAACCACGCCTGCCCAGGACCTCCACATCCGGCTTCCTCACCTGTGGGATCGTCTGAAGGGGTTGGGGGGTCGGGGGGGGGGGGGGGGGTATTTCTGTCTGTAATAAAGCCCTTTTCTGGGGAGAAACTCGTTCTGATTGGCTGGGCCTGGCTCCCCATGGCTGCACCCCTGCCCACTCATGTGAAATCCATATATTAGGGCCTAATGATTTTTTAAAATTTGACTGATCATTCAGTAAAATCTTTAATTGTTGCATTTTATATTTTTGTTCAGTATATTTATTTCCCCTCTCAAAGTCACTGTGAAGCTCAAGCTAGATTGGTGAGAAGATCTGGGAGTAATTTGGGTCTGTCTTGTATTTGAAGTGCTTTTCAGTGGTAGCCCCTGCCATCAAGTCAAATGTTATTGGTTGCATATGCATATTTTAGTAGATGTTAATGTGGGTGTAGGGAAATGGAGAAAGGCCAAGGTTGGCTATGAATCTGCTCTCTGTGTAGATTGTGTTGTAGTTTAGTCTGATTCATGTTATGCAGTATGGTAGATACTGGTATTGTGAGCAACAACCTGCTGTGACCCAGAAGCAATCGGCCACAAGTGTCTTCTGATCCACCAGTTGAGAAGCAGGTTCCCAGCAGATCTATGCCCTCCACATTAGTGCTGTAAGTACAGATCTAGGATCATCTTCCCGAATCCTAACCTTACCCATTAATTGGGGAAATACAAAACTGACCCAAGACCAGCACCTCGAGGCAACTTCTCCTTACCCCAACAAAGTAGAACTAGCTACTTAGCAGTTAGCTTTGCGTCTGCTGACTGTCTGTTGGATGGCTGAGTTTCAAGCCCACCGGACCTTCGTTTGTTGATATAGGCCTTGTTCTATTTTTGACCCTGAGGTTGTGTGCTTACATGTGTTGTGGTGGTAGTAGTGCCCATGCCATGTTACATTCTTCAAAGGCCAATGGGAAGTAGTTTCCTCTTTTAGTTGTTTTCCTTGACCTAAGAAGTTCTCATCTACAGGCTGTAGATTTGTATTGAAACCAACTAGTGTCAGAATGTGTTTCAGTGGGTGACAGCAGATCTGCACTGTGGGCTGGTCTGTTCTTCCTAGATAATGGAAAATACATTTGGCATTTTGGTCATTAAGCAGATGCTCTTACACATATCAACACAGATGAGAAGGCAGCATTCGGTCTGTGAGTGTGTAGTTCTTGGGAGTGTATCGATCTGGTAGTATTTCAGGTCTGTGCCAATAAGGGACTGGTAGTGTTGGTGGTGTCTGTTTTGTGGCTGTCAGTTTGGATCGGTCACTGTGTTTTTGTATATTGAATTGATTTGTTAATGTGTCTCTGCTTGACTCTGTGGTCTTGTTGCTGAGATTCAGTCTGGGTCTAGGAGACAGATGCTCCAGTGCTGGTCCATCTCAGGGGAGAGAGCAGAGTGGGAAGTGTTTACAGCGCCGACCACATCTGCACTGCATTACCGCCTCGGCAGGTTGCCTGGAGACGGGCCACAAATCCCCTTAACCCTTTCAGCTCTGTCCGCGCCCCAGAGAGCAGATCAGAGCCCGCTGCCTATACACAGGCTTAGTGTCCCCGGCTGTCATCAAACAGACAATTACGAGAGGATGAAGTGCTGATCCAGAGTGTAGATAGCAAGTGTTTATTTGTGTGTGTTTTTCTTTGGAGGCTTTGTATCCATTAGTATTGTATGTGTGTGCTCTTGTCTGTCTAGCGTTGTGAAACCACTCCAGTGCGCCGAGATGCATTGCAGGCTGCTGGCTTGTCTAAAGCCTGCTTTCAGATCAGTGGGCTTAGAGACCAATGGGGTCAATGCTTTGGGATTGGCAGCGCGGGCCAGGCAAGCACGACAGATATGCAGCTAGGGGAACCGCACCGTTCACACACACAGTCCCTGGTTACGTCCTAAATGGCACCCTATTCCCTATGTAGTG
Source organism: Oncorhynchus gorbuscha (assembly GCF_021184085.1). Classification (NCBI taxonomy): domain Eukaryota; kingdom Metazoa; phylum Chordata; class Actinopteri; order Salmoniformes; family Salmonidae; genus Oncorhynchus; species Oncorhynchus gorbuscha. The sequence continues at coordinate 925,009 of NW_025745189.1, forward strand.
CACTGTCCTCTCTCTGACTAGCTGTCGGGACAACAGGTTTTATCATTATCTCCCCCTCCAGATTGTTATTTTAAGGTTGTGGTTCTCTCACATCTAAATATGGCTGCCTGACCTGTTAGATCTCTCCGGAGGAATTGATCAATTTGGTGCAAAATACCCTCTTCCTCTTCCTTCCTTTTGGTCTCTCCATCTCTCGCTCTCCCTTTCTCCCTCCCCCTCTTTCTCTCGCTCGCTCCCTTCCCCCTCCTCTTCTCATGGCCTGTTATAGTGGGTGTTCAGTGTGTCTGGTGTGACCCCAGTGAAGAAGGGGTCAGGTTGTGTATTTGGAGCTGGTTTCTCAGTACACTACTCCCCAAGAGGGAGCCATGATCCCACCGGTGTCTGGGTAGAGGCGTTCCTTGGCTAGGGCCCTGCACCCTGGGTCTGGAGACTTGGGCCCTGGGCAAGAGGCACTGATGTGTCCCTATGGAGCCCAGCTGGACCAGGGTCAGTCACCGGGGTCTCTGGCTCTCTCCCTGTCCCACGCCCTCCTCCACCCCCACCTACAGTGCCTTCAGAAAGTATTCACACCCTTTGTACAGCCTAATTTAAATTGGATTAGAATGATATTTTGTGTCACTGGCCTACACACAATACCACATAATCTGAAGGTTGAACAATGTGTAACATTTTTGCAAATTAATTAAAAGCTAAAATGTCTTGAATTGGTAAGTATTCAACCCACTTTGTTATGGCAAGCCTAAATACTTTCATGGGTAAAAATGTGCTTAACAAGACACGTAAGTTGCATGGACTCACTCTGTGTGCAATGATATGTTTTAATGACTCCATCTCAGTATCACACACAATTATCTGTAAGGTCCCTCAGCTGAGAAGTGAATTTCAAACACATCCAACCATAAAGACCAGGGAGGTTTTCCAATACTTCACAAAGAAGGGTACTTATTGGTAGATGGGTTAAAAAAATAAGACATTGAATATCCCTTTTGAACATGGTGAAGTTTATTAATTACACTCCTTTGCTGGAGAAGGACACCACTCAGGGATTTCACCCTTTTTAATAGTTAGAGTTGTAACTGTACAGTTGAATAGCTAAAAAGGATAAAGTAATCCTTCTCACCCCCCCCCCTTAAAAGATTTAGATGCACTATTGTAAAGTGGCTGTTCCACTGGATGTCATAAGGTGAATGCACCAATTTGTAAGTCGCTCTGGATAAGAGCGTCTGCTAAATGACTTAAATGTAAATGAGAAAACTGAGGATGGATCAACATTGTAGTTACTCCACAATACTAACCTAATTTGACAGAATGGAAGAAAGGAAGCCTGTAAAGAATAAAAACTATTCCAATACATGCATCCTGTTTGCAATAAGGCACTAAAGTAAAAAAAAGTTATGTTTGGGGAAAATCTCTGCTCTTCATATTTTCAAGCGCTGTGGTGGCTGCATCATGTTATGGTTATGCTTGTCATCGGCAAAGTTTAGGGAGTTTTTTTAATGATAAAAATGAACTAAATTGAGCTAAGCATAGGCAAAATCCTAGAGGAAAACCTGGTTCAGTCTGCTTTCCAACAGACACTGGCTGATAAATTCCCCTTTCAGCAGGACAATAACCTAAAACATAAGGTCAAATCTACACAAATCTATGAAGACAGTGAATGTTCTTGAGTGGCCTGGTTACAGTTTTAACTTAAATTGGCTTGAAAATCTATGGCAAGACTTGAAAATGTCTGTCTAGCAATGATCAACTTGACAGAGCTTGAATCATTTTAAAAATAATAATGTGCAAATATTGTACAATCTAGATTTGCAAAGCTCTTACAGACTTACCCAGAAAGACTCACAGCTGTAATTGCTGCCGGAGGTGATTCTAACATGAATTGACTCAGGGGGTTGAAGACTTATCTAATCAAGATATATTACTGTTTTATATTTCATAAATGTTTTACTAATGTTAAAAAAAATATTCCACTTTGACAAAGAGTATTCTGTGTAGATAGTTGACAAAAAAGAACAATTAAATACATTTTAATCCAACTTTCTAACACAACAAAATGTGGAAAAAGTTAAGTGGTGTGAATACTTTCAGAAGGCACTGTACACACCATCCATCTTTCCATGGCCCTGCTCTCTTCCCAGCCTGGCCTGTTCTCCACAGGGATAGGCTCTTACACTGACCTCCCCCCAGGGATAGACTAACTTAAAGGTCTTCTTGGGAATGGGATCTTACACTGATCTCCCCCGGGATAGACTAACAAAAAGGCCCTCCTGGGGATGGGATTTAGACATTCCTGTGCTTTCTCTGTGTGAGTGTGTGATGTATTTCTGATTCTAGAGAACCTTTATCCTCTGCTTAGGTGGTCTGTTTAATTATCTACCACCACCCACCCATTAACAACAAGCCTCTATTTTGGTTAACGTATGTTAAGATCACTTCCTCTCTCTCACACCAGCTCAGTGTGCCCTCAATGGCACCCTATTCCCTAGGTACACTGCTTTTGACCAGGGTCCATAGGGCTCTGGTCAAAAGTAGTGCCCTATGTAGGGAATAGGTTGCCATTTGGGGCGCAGATTAAATCAATGAGCCCAGCCGTGCTGTAACTGTACAGTTGAATAGCTAAAAAAGACCGTTGACAACGAATGGCATCAGACGGCCAAAGTAGCATGCAGCATGCACCATGCACACGATCCTCTGAGCAATATTTGACCGCAACCTATTCCCTGTGTGATTCGTGGCAGCTAATCCTCATATCTGTGATTCTGTGATTCTCCTCTGGCCTCTGTACGGCCTCTAATCGTCTAGCAGGCCGTGTTGTTTTCACAAGTCTTTTAATTTATAGATTTGTTTCTATCCTCTGGAGGGATGGGAAAGAAGGATATTGTGTTTTTATTCATCCTTTATTTAACGAGAGATGACACATTGAGACATCTCTTTTCCAAGTAGCCTAGTGGTTAGAGTGTTGGGCTAGCAACCGGAAGGTTGCAAGTTGAAACCCCCGAGCTGACAAGGTACAAATCTGTCGTTCTGCCCCTGAACAGGCAGTTAACCCACTGTTCCTAGGCAGTCATTGAAAATAAGAATTTGTTCTTAACTGACTTGCCTAGTTAAATAAAGGTAAAATTTATAAAAAATAAAAAAGTGAGCCCTGGAGAAGCAGCATACATATAGTTCCATATGAGAACACAATGAATGGAAGTTAAAACAGTGCAAAGTGCATAAGAGAGCTTAAAATAACAGGTTTCAAAGCTAAAGCCCCTCCTACCAAACTCTGTTCTTGTGTCGGGAATATTATACCAAATGCATTTCTGTGATCTCAGATGATCATCTTCATGATTCTGTAGGGTGAATATTAAGTGTACTGGCAGCTGCCCTAAGATGGTCTTGGAGACAAACCAGTACCAGTGAGTCTGTCGACCATCCTGCTAACTGGGACGGATGGATGGAGAGAGAAAGACAGAAGACAGGGATGGTGAGGAATGGACCGAGAGAAATGAGAGATGAATACAGACAAAGGGAGAGATGAATACAGACAAAGGGAGAGATGAATACAGACAAAGGGAGAGATGAATACAGACAAAGGGAGAGATGAATACAGACAAAGGGAGAGATGAATACAGACAAAGGGAGAGATGAATACAGACAAAGGGAGAGATGAATACAGACAAAGGGAGAGATGAATACAGACAAAGGGAGAGATGAATACAGACAAAGGGAGAGATGAATACAGACAAAGGGAGAGATGAATACAGACGGAAAGGGAGAGATGAATAGAGACGGAAAGGGAGAGATGAATAGAGACGGAAAGGGAGAGATGAATAGAGACGGAAAGGGAGAGATGAATAGAGACGGAAAGGGAGAGATGAAAAGAGACAAAGGGAGAGATGAATACAGACAAAGGGAGAGATGAATAGAGACGGAAAGGGAGAGATGAATAGAGACGGAAAGGGAGATGATGAAAAGAGACAAAGGGAGAGATGAAAAGAGATGGAAAGTGAGAGATGAATAGAGACCGAAAGAGATGAATAGAGACAAAGGGAGAGATGAAAAGAGACAAAGGGAGAGATGAATAGAGACAGACGGAAAGGGAGAGATGAATAGAGACGGAAAGGGAGAGATGAATAGAGACGGAAAGGGAGAGATGAATAGAGAAAGGGAGAGATGAATAGAGACGGAAAGGGAGAGATGAGACGGAAAGGGAGAGATGAATACAGACGGAAAGGGGAGAGAGATGAATAGAGACGGAAAGGAGAGATGAATAGAGACGGAAAGGGAGAGATGAATAGAGACAAAGGGAGAGATGAATAGAGACGGAAAGGGAGAGGAAAAGGGAGATGAATAGAGACGGAAAGGGAGAGATGAATAGAGACAAAGGGAGAGATGAATAGAGAAGGAAAGGGAGAGATGAATAGAGACAAAGGGAGAGATGAATAGAGACGGAAAGGGAGAGATGAATAGAGACAAAGGGAGAGATGAATAGAGACTGAAAGGGAGAGATGAATAGAGACGGAAAGGGAGAGATGAATAGAGACGGAAAGGGAGAGATGAATAGAGACAAAGGGAGAGATGAATAGAGACTGAAAGGGAGAGATGAATAGAGACTGAAAGGGAGAGATGAATACAGACAAAGGGAGAGATGAATAGACGGAAAGGGAGAGATGAATAGAGACTGAAAGGGAGAGATGAATAGAGACTGAAAGGGAGAGATGAATAGAGACTGAAAGGGAGAGATGAATAGAGACGGAAAGGGAGAGATGAATAGAGACGGAAAGGGAGAGATGAATAGAGACAGAAAGGGAGAGATGAATACAGACAAAGGGAGAGATGAATAGAGACGGAAAGGGAGAGATGAATAGAGACGGAAAGGGAGAGATGAATAGAGGGAAAGGGAGAGATGAATAGAGACGGAAAGGGAGAGATGAATAGAGACAAAGGGAGAGATGAATAGAGATGAATAGAGACAGACGGAAAGGGAGAGATGAATACAGACAAAGGGAGAGATGAATAGAGAAGGAAATGAATAGAGGGAGAGATGAATAGAGACGGAAAGGGAAATGGGAGAGATGAATGAGAGACGGAAAGGGAGAGATGAATAGAGACGGAAAGGAGGATGAATAGAGACGGAAAGGGAGAGATGAATAGAGACAAAGGGAGAGATGAATAGAGACAGAAAGGGAGAGATGAATAGAGACAGACAAAGGGAGAGATGAATAGAGACAGACGGAAAGGGAGAGATGAGACGGAAAGGGAGAGATGAATAGAGACGGAAAGGGAGAGATGAATACAGACGGAAAGGGAGAGATGAATAGAGACGGAAAGGGAGAGATGAATAGAGACGGAAAGGGAGAGATGAATAGAGACGGAAAGGGAGAGATGAATAGAGACGGAAAGGGAGAGATGAATAGAGACAGAAAGGGAGAGATGAATAGAGACGGAAAGGGAGAGATGAATAGAGACGGAAAGGGAGAGATGAATAGAGACGGAAAGGGAGAGATGAATAGAGACGGAAAGGGAGAGATGAATAGAGACGGAAAGGGAGAGATGAATAGAGACGGAAAGGAGAGATGAATAGAGGAAAGGGAGAGATGATAGAGACGGAAAGGGAGAGATGAATAGAGACAGAAAGGGAGAGATGAATAGAGACAGGGAGAGATGAATAGAGACGGAAAGGGAGATGAATAGAGACGGAAAGGAGAGATGAATAGAGAAGGGAGAGATGAATAGAGACGGAAAGGGAGAGATGAATAGAGACAAAGGAGAGATGAATAGAGACGACGGAAAGGGAGAGATGAATAGAGACAAAGGGGGAGATGAATAGAGACTAGAGGTCGACCGATTAATCGGAATGGCCGATTAATTAGGGCCGATTTCAAGTTTTCATAACAATCTGTATTTTTGGGTGCCGATTTGATGATTCTTTTTTTATTTATTTTTATACCTTTTTATTTCATCTTTATGTAACTAGGCAAGTCAATTAAGAACACATTCTTATTTTCAATGACGGCCTAGGAACGGTGGGTTAACTGCCTTGTTCAGAGGCAGAACGACAGATTTTCACCTTGTCAGCTCGAGGGATCCAATCTTGCAATCTTACAGTTTACTTGTCCAATGCGATAACGACCTGCCTCTCTCTCGTTGCACTCCACAAGGAGACTGCCTGTTACGCGAATGCAGTAAGCCAAGGTATGTTCCTAGCTAGCATTAAACGTATCTAATAAAAAACAATCAATCATAATCACTAGTTAACTACACATGATTGATGATATTACTAGATATTATCTAGCGTGTCCTGCGTTGCATATAATCTGACTGAGCATATAAGCATACAAGTATCTGACTGAGCGGTGGTAGGCAGAAGCAGGTGCGTAAACATTCATTCAAACAGTATTTTCGTGCGTTTTGCCAGCAGCTCTTCGTTGTGCGTCAAGCATTGCGCTGTTTATGACTTCAAGCCTATCAACTCCCGAGATGAGGCTGGTGTAACCGAAGTGAAATGGCTAACTAGAGGGACGGAAGCTATACTGTTACACTGGCAATACTAAAGTGCCTATAAGAACATCCAATAGTCAACGGTTAATAAAATACAAATGGTATAGAGGGAAATAGTCCTATAGTAACTACAACCTAAAACTTCTTACCTGGGAATATTGAAGACTCATGTTTAAAAGGAACCACCAGCTTTCATATGTTCTCATGTTCTGAGCAAGGAACTGAAACGTTATCTTTTTTACATAGCACATATTGCACTTTTACTTTCTTCTCCAACACTTTGTTTTTGCATTATTTAAACCAAATTGAACATGTTTCATTATTTACTTGAGGCTAAATTGATTTTTTGATGTATTATATTAAGTTAAAATAAGTGTTCATTCAGTATTGTTGTAATTGTCATTATTACAAATAAATGTAAAAAGAAATCGTCCAATTAATCGTTATCGGCTTTTTTGGTCCCCCAATAATCGGTATCGGTATTGGCGTTGAAAAATCATAATCGGTCGATCTCTAATAGAGACAAATGGAGAGATGGATAGAGACAAAGGGAGAGATGGATAGAGACAAAGGGAGAGATGGATAGAGACAAAGGGAGAGATGGATAGAGACAAAGGGAGAGATGGATAGAGACAAAGGGAGAGATGGATAGAGACAAAGGGAGAGATGGGGAGAGATGGATAGAGACAAAGGGAGAGATGGATAGAGACAGATGGATAGAGACAAAGGGAGAGATGGATAGAGACAAAGGGAGAGAGGGATAGAGACTGAGAGAAAGGCAGGGGAAGGCATGTGTGGCTGTTCCAACTCCATATGGCCCATGCTGCTAAGCCCCAATACAGTACAGGGGGAGGAGGGACACACAGCTTTACATGGAAATGTGTAATAAAGCCGCTGTCATCTGGGGAAAGCAGCTCATGAGACGTGTGTGTGTACTGTCATAGCATTGCAGAACACCCAGCTGCAGTGTACCTACTGAAAGTGCAGGGTGGGTGGAGTATTTGGTATATATCCCACTGGCTCCAAAGTCCGTCTTCCTGGAGTGTGTACTTTGCTGGGTGAGTCTAAATACAGCACCCCCAGTGTGTCTAGGAGCTTAGTGATATGACAGGTTGGTGTGGACCATTTTTATTAGCCTCCCCCCACACTTTTTAATAGAAGGGAGGTGACGATGCAGTGCAAAGCGCCCCTCAGGAGAGAAGCAGAGATCGCCCCCTGTAGGCAGATGGGAGAACTGCTGGCCTTGGCAACGATGGATCCCATCTAAGAAGATCATGTTTGGACTGGGAAGTTGGCTGTCCCCCTTACTCTGGCCCTGAATCCCAAATCAAACCCTACCCACGGCCCCGAGGCAGTGTACTTACGTAGATTTGAGAGGATTGAATAGGTGTAAACAATATGCCGACCATTCCCCTGGTCTATCAGAGGGTGAAATGGATCTCCGACACACGGGTCATTCCACTGCAACAGAGTGACACTGAGACTCAGATCTTTCACTTTACAATGTATGTCAAAACCATACAACTCTATGCACAAGGACTTATTAACATTTTCTGCAGAACATTTTACAAAAACACATTTACTTGAAAGTGCAGATGCAATGTTTGGTAAGAAAATTCAGTTTTGTGCAGTCATTCTGCTACCAAACTTTGCATCTGCGCTGTTCTTCAAGTAAATGTTTTGTAAAATCTTCAGTGGAAATGGTTAAAATAGTCCTTGTGCATCGAGTTGTATGGTTTAACTTTTCAATCATTGCTTTATGTTTGAAATACATTTCTAAGAGGATACAATTTTTAAAAAATCAGTGACACTGGAATTGCCCACAACCACCATATTTCTTACATTTCCAATCTTCTCAGATCTACACAAGTGACTGGGGGGGGGGGGGCTAGGGGTTGATTTGGGATTCAGAGGCCACTTCCAGTGAGCTTATCATTGTATTACACACTTTATCAGACCACAATGTGTGATAGTAGCAACCATGAGTGTCACAGGATGAGCGTGTAATTGCTAAATTCAGTAATCTAAATGTAGTCATGGTTGAACATCACTGGGTTTCTCCTGCAGAGAGTCTCTATTCTCCTTCAGCTGGTGTCTTCCACTGTCACAGCAGCTGTTCGCTAGTCATCTACAATGAGGCCTTCAGAGATTTTGAGTTGGTTTTTAACTTGATTCTTTGCTCATTTTCACAGATACTTGTGTTTGTCTCTGCCATGTGGAAAAGTGTGGATGCAGCCTAAGGGTTGTAAGGAATAGTGATAAAATGTTGTAAAAGTTGAAGTGTTTTTTTTTCCTGGTGTAACTTAGTTGATGTTCTGATTTGATCTACAGTTGTCTTACAGTACCTGGTGCTCTGGGGATATGGCGAGAGGGAGGCAGCAACCGCAGGGTGGCTGGCATCAAGATCTCAGGCACCACCTACTGCACATGTGCCCTTGAGAAAGGCACATAACCCCTAACCTGCACTATGGGCACTGCTCTGTGCCTCACCCTGTGCTGCTCCCTCCCTGCCAATAGTGTAGGATGACAAGAATAACCACAATCCCCTGTTGTCTGGATCAATGAAGATGGCTTGAATTGTATAATCTACAGAACTGTGGCACAGCTAGTCCACCTGGTCAGACATACTTGTGTTTAGTGCTCCTGTTTCGTCCCTGGTGAGTAGGGCTGGTCCCCCGTAGCATAACTCTGCTTGTTGCTTCGCCTCAACTCCCAGTTCAATCCCAGTCACAGCTAGTCCACCTGGTCAGACATACTTGTGTTTAGTGCTCCTGTTTCGTCCCTGGTGAGTAGGGCTGGTCCCCCGTAGCATAACTCTGCTTGTTGCTTCGCCTCAACTCCCAGTTCAATCCCAGTCACAGCTAGTCCACCTGGTCAGACATACTTGTGTTTAGTGCTCCTGTTTCATCCCTGGTGAGTAGGGCTGGTCCCCCGTAGCATAACCTGCTTGTTCTCGCATCAACTCCCAGTTCAATCCCAGGCACAGCTAGTCCACCTGGTCAGACATACTTGTGTTTAGTGCTCCTGCACGTCCCTGGTGAGTAGGGCAGATAGCATAACTCTGCTTGTTCGCCTCAACTCCCAGTTCAATCCCAGTCACAGCTAGTCCACCTGGTCAGACATATTTGTGTTTAGTGCTCCTGTTTTCCCTGGTGAGTAGGGCTGGTCCCCCAACCATAACTCTGCTTGTTGCTCTCAACTCCCAGTTCAATCCCAGGCACAGCTAGTCCACCTGGTCAGACATACTTGTGTTTAGTGCTCCTGTTATCGTCCCTGGTGAGTAGGGCTGGTCCCCGTGTACAGCATAACTCTGCTTGTTGCTTCGCATCAACTCCCAGTTCAATCCCAGTCACAGCTAGTCCACCTGGTCAGACATACTTGTGTTTAGTGCTCCTGTTAATCCCTGGTGAGTAGGGCTGGTGCTCAAAGCATAACTCTGCTTGTTGTAGCCTCAACTCCCAGTTCAATCCCAGTCACAGCTAGTCCACCTGGTCAGACATACTTGTGTTTAGTGCTCCTGAGTCCCTGGTGAGTATCAGTAGCATAAATCTGCTTGTTGTTTGAAAGGAAACTCAACTCCCAGTTCAATCCCAGTCACAGCTAGTCCACCTGGTCAGACAACTTGTGTTTAGTGCTCCTGTTTAAACGATCCCTGGTGAGTATAGCATAACTCTGCTTGTTGCTTCGCATCAACTCCCAGTTCAATCCCAGTCACAGCTAGTCCACCTGGTCAGACATACTTGTGTTTAGTGCTCCTGTTTCGTCCCTGGTGAGTAGGGCTGGTCCCCCGTAGCATAACTCTGCTTGTTGCTTCGCATCAACTCCCAGTTCAATCCCAGTCGTCCAACATGTGGATTCAGTTGAAAAGGGTTAACACCGGGCTCTCCACAATCTCATAGGGGTCTGTTTACACCCACACACCTGGCACAGTCTGGTAAACTATTGCAAATGAAACCAGAACACAATGCACACATTGAGTGTCTAGATCAATGCACTTGTTTTGGCAGATACAACTAGTATCCCAAAGCAAGTGTAATAACAGCACACTGAACAGATTTGAGTTGTGAACATGTTTTACTGGACAGCACAACCAAATGGGCTCTAAACAAGAAATCTTTAGTAGACATTTAGAATTGCATAATAATTGTGTTATAACATAAGTGGAATAAGGAACGGTCACTATTCCTCTTGTGTACAGTAGTTAAACTCTCAGCTCATTGCTATGTAATTAAAATGCAATTACCAAAGTATTATTTAACAACATGCTAATAAAATGTTGCTCAAAGTAATTGTAGCTTGATTACACAGAGGCACAAGAACAATGTCATGTTAAGTGTTACTGAGAATGCTATCAGTAACAAAATATGGCTATTAAGTTATGAAAGGAAACTAAACATCCCAAAACAGCCTTCTTGAATCAACTACAGCCAAGGTAGGTTGAAAATCATGTTAGTTTGTATTCTACTTAAACGATCCCTTTAAAGATAGTATAATGTGTGTTTAAAACAAGAACATTCACCCTCCGATGGACAAAAAGCTTCAACGTTGTTTCTGCTCAGCATTCAACGTGCTGTTTGCAAATTGCTTTTGAATTACTCTGCAGTGTTTTCAGGTATTATAAAAATGTATTTCATCTTTCGACCTTTTCAGTGGCATGTTTAAAGACTTGTATAGTAGTTGAGCTATATACTGTACTTATCTGTACAAAATATCATTGGTTTGACTTGATTATATACACCTGGGGCAATGGACATTTACAGAATGTTCAGATAGAAATGTATTGTCTAGATCAAATATGACTCTCAGATTGGAATAGTATAGTAAATGGTGTACTCTCTTCATTATATCTTCAACATGCAGTTCCAGATACAGCCTTGTCATTAGTTGAAGGCAGCCAATCCAATCATTTCGGAAAAGTCGTCACTTCCTGAGATCTGTATTCAATTTGTTTTACATTTAGTTGCTTTCTCAGATGTGAATTCCAATCATTTACAAAAGTAGTTACGGTACTTTCTGAGATCCGTTTTTTTATTGTTATGAAAAAACTTTTGGGAATCTGTATTCAAATAGGTGAAGTCAGTTCCTTCTGAAAAAGATTGACTTTCCACAAAGCATAGTTGAATGTCTGATGGACATTATTTGTTTTTTAGGGGGTTCCTTTACTTAGTCAGTCCACTTTAGTAGACCTGTTTCCAGACCTGTAGTCAGTCCACTTTAGTAGACCTGTTTCCAGACCTGTAGTCAGTCCACTTTAGTAGACCTGTTTCCAGACCTGTAGTCAGTCCACTTTAGTAGACCTGTATCCAGACCTGTAGTCAGTCCACTTTAGTAGACCTGTTTCCAGACCTGTAGTCAGTCCACTTTAGTAGATCTGTATCCAGACCTGTAGTCAGTCCACTTTAGTAGACCTGTTTCCAGACCTGTAGTCAGTCCACTTTAGTCGACCTGTTTCCAGACCTGTAGTCAGTCCACTTTAGTAGATCTGTATCCAGACCTGTAGTCAGTCCACTTTAGTAGACCTGTATCCAGACCTGTAGTCAGTCCACTTTAGTAGACCTGTATCCAGACCTGTAGTCAGTCCACTTTAGTAGATCTGTTTCCAGACCTGTAGTCAGTCCACTTTAGTAGATCTGTATCCAGACCTGTAGTCAGTCCACTTTAGTAGACCTGTATCCAGACCTGTAGTCAGTCCACTTTAGTAGATCTGTTTCCAGACCTGTAGTCAGTCCACTTTAGTAGATCTGTATCCAGACCTGTAGTCAGTCCACTTTAGTAGCAGACCTGTTTCCAGACCTGTAGTCAGTCCACTTTAGTAGATCTGTATCCAGACCTGTAGTCAGTCCACTTTAGTAGATCTGTTTCCAGACCTGTAGTCAGTCCACTTTAGTAGATCTGTATCCAGACCTGTAGTCAGTCCACTTTAGTAGATCTGTATCCAGACCTGTAGTCAGTCCCTGTAGTCAGTCCACTTTAGTAGATCTGTTCCAGACCTGTAGTCATCTGTATCCAGACCTGTAGTCAGTCCACTTTAGTAGATCTGTTTCCAGACCTGTACTCAGTCCACTTTAGTAGATCTGTTTCCAGACCTGTAGTCAGTCCACTTTAGTAGATCTATATCCAGCCCCCTCATCCAGATTTCCCTCCTCACCTTAGAATTTCCAACCTATTCTCTCTCTCTCTCTCTCTCTCTCTCTCTCTCTCTCTCTCTCTCTCTCTCTCTCTCTCTCTCTCTCTCTCTCTCTCTCTCTCTCTCCCCCCACTCTCTCAGCATCCAGGCCTTTTCTGAGCTCAAGTAACCTACGAAACGAGCGTGATGTTTCTCTCTTTCTCTCTCCCAAGGGAGCAGCAGCCGTGGGCCGAGGAGAAACGACCAGGATTTAGATTAATATCACAGCTCAACAGGTGACCTTTGAACTCTTCAGCCTCCTCTCTTGCTTTCTCTCTCACACGGACCAACCACTCTGCCGGACTGCTCTGTCTCTCCTCTCTCTGTTGTAGACTGCCCAATCCTTCCTCTCATTCTCACTTACTCTCTCACCCCCCTCCCCCTCTCTTGCTCTCTCACCCCCCTGCTCTCTCTCCTCTCTCACCCCCCTGCTCTCTCTCCTCTCTATTCCAATCTCTCATGCTCTCTCGTGTCCTCTCTTGCTCTATCTTTTGTATGCCCTCTTCCTCTCCTCAATCACCCTCTTGTTTAACTCTTTTTTTTTTTTTTTAGATATCTGTTCATCTGTCTCTCTCTAGCAAGGCTTTGAGACACGGAGTTGGAGCACAAGACAGACTACTGTGTCTGTTCGCTTTCACTCCCTCCCTCTACCTCTGTCCTTCTACCTCGCTATACTAGTAACACTAATCAGTCTTTTTCTTCTGTCATTGTCACTAACCCAGCTGTAGGACCGTGTGACTGGGTGGGTAAGGCTGTCGCCACCTACCCTGTCGCTGCTGCTGCCACCCATCGCTACCTAACACTGTGCCTCCTGACTCACAGTGGATTTATTCACTACTATTTAGTTTATTTACATTCATCGTTTGGTCTTTCTTTGGACCATCTGTCTGTTTCCTGATGTGATGCTGGTGTTACGATGCTAATTGCAAATATAACAATGTTTATTTGCATATAATTGACATGTTGTTTAATCACCAATGTTATGTCAATTGTTATTGATGATATGCTATTAATTAATTAATTAATTGACTCTCTGTTATGAACCATACTGAGCTCTAGGGTGTGTTCAGTGGGAGGAAAAAGTTCAGAAACGGGGAATTACAATCTACCTGTACTTGTCCAATAAGAAACACTTGTTCTTGTTTTCCATTGCAGAGCACTTTGCTACGGTGCCCTAATGAACATGGTACGGTCTCAGCGAGTTTAGGGACTGCACAGAGAGACATTATAACCACTGTGAAAGAGGGTGTCCATCTTGAGAAGGAGAGTGTGAGAGATGCATCCTCAAGGGGAAGAAAGAAAGAGGGAGGGAGAGATTTGTCCTTACGAGGGATAGTGAAGCATAAACACAGCTATTGGAGCTTAATGAAGAGCACTTGAGAAAGCCCTCTGCTGTAGCCAGTGAAAGAGGTGCGTGTGTGTGCGTCTGAGAGGGGGGGGTGTGTAGTTTAGTTTGAGAATGTGTGTGTCGAAGTGTTAGTGTGTAGGCAGAGCAGACTGAATGACTCTCTGACCTAGCTGTGAGGTGTCCTCATCCTCTGTCCACCACTGAATGACTCTCTGACCTAGCTGTGAGGCGTCCTCATCCTCTGTCCACCACTGAATGACTCTCTGACCTAGCTGTGAGGTGTCCTCATCCTCTGTCCACCACTGAATGACTCTCTGACCTAGCTGTGAGGCATCCTCATCCTCTGTCCACCACTGAATGACTCTCTGACCTAGCCGTGAGGTGTCCTCATCCTCTGTCCACCACTGAATGACTCTCTGACCTAGCTGTGAGGTGTCCTCATCCTCTGTCCACCACTGAATGACTCTCTGACCTAGCTGTGAGGTGTCCTCATCCTCTGTCCACCACTGAATGACTCTCTGACCTAGCTGTGAGGCATCCTCATCCTCTGTCCACCACTGAATGACTCTCTGACCTAGCCGTGAGGCATCCTCTGTCCACCACTGAATGACTCTCTGACCTAGCTGTGAGGCATCCTCATCCTCTGTCCACCACTGAATGACTCTCTGACCTAGCTGTGAGGTGTCCTCATCCTCTGTCCACCACTGAATGACTCTCTGACCTAGCTGTGAGGCATCCTCATCCTCTGTCCACCACTGAATGACTCTCTGACCTAGCTGTGAGGCATCCTCATCCTCTGTCCACCACTGAATGACTCTCTGACCTAGCTGTGAGGTGTCCTCATCCTCTGTCCACCACTGAATGACTCTCTGACCTAGCTGTGAGGTGTCCTCATCCTCTGTCCACCACTGAATGACTCTCTGACCTAGCTGTGAGGCATCCTCATCCTCTGTCCACCACTGAATGACTCTCTGACCTAGCCGTGAGGCATCCTCTGTCCACCACTGAATGACTCTCTGACCTAGCTGTGAGGCATCCTCATCCTCTGTCCACCACTGAATGACTCTCTGACCTAGCTGTGAGGCATCCTCATCCTCTGTCCACCACTGAATGACTCTCTGACCTAGCTGTGAGGCATCCTCATCCTCTGTCCACCACTGAATGACTCTCTGACCTAGCTGTGAGGCATCCTCATCCTCTGTCCACCACTGAATGACTCTCTGACCTAGCTGTGAGGCATCCTCATCCTCTGTCCACCACTGAATGACTCTCTGACCTAGCTGTGAGGCATCCTCATCCTCTGTCCACCACTGAATGACTCTCTGACCTAGCTGTGAGGCGTCCTCATCCTCTGTCCACCACTGAATGACTCTCTGACCTAGCCGCGAGGCATCCTCATCCTCTGTCCACCACTGAATGACTCTCTGACCTAGCCGTGAGGCGTCCTCATCCTTGTCCACCACTGGCTCAGAATATTAACACCCTGCCTCCCGAGTGGCTCAGTGGTCTAAGGTACGGCAGTGCTAGCTGTGCCACTAGAGATTCTGGGTTCAAATCCAGGCTCTGTCACGACCGGGAGACCCATGGGGCGGCGCACAATTGGCCCAGCGTCTTCCAGGTTAGGGGAGGGTTTGGCCGGCAGGATTGTCCTTGTCCCATCTCGCACTAGCGACTCCTGTAGCGGGTCAGGCAAAGTGTGCGCTGACACGGTCGCCAGGTGTACGGTGTTTCCTCTGACACATTGGTGCGGCTGGCTTCTGAGTTAAGTGGGCATTGTGTCAAGAAGCAGTGCGGTTTGGTTGGGTTGTGTTTCGGAGGACGCATGGCTCTCGACCTTCACCTCTCCCGTGTCCATACGGGTGGGACAAAACGATGCAACTACCAATTGGATACCACGACATTGGGGAGAAAATTAACACTCTCCTCCATCCCCTCCTCCCTCTCTCCTCCTCCTCCCACTCTCTCTCTCCTCCTCCACAGAACCAACTCGGACTCGGCTCTTCATACGAGTGCCATGAACCCCCAGGACCCCTTTGGCATGAACCAGCAGATGGGCAGAGGGCCCCCCCAGCGCAACGGTGAGAACACACACACACGCATGCATACACATCGCATTTACACACACACTTTGCATCTGCACGTGTGCGAACAAACGCCCTATTCCCTACACAGTGCACTTCTTCTGAACAGAGCCCAAAGAGATTGGCTATTTAACAGTAAATAAGGGAATTGTTTTCACCCCACAGTTAGCCATGATGATTAGCTAGACTGGTAAAATGATTTACAGTTATCAATGGCTTCTACACTATTCTACTAGTGCTGCCGTGTCGATACCATGTCTCCAGTTTACCTTTTATCATCGTGACACTTATCCACTTTCTATGCGCATTGTGCAAGTTATGGAATGTATCAGATATGTGGAACTGGTTGGAGGTTGTTGAGGAGAGGTTGTGCAATAACATTAATTGTAATCAATGTAAACAGATGGTGTAGGCAGGAAATTATTAAAAATCTTTCTACAACATTAAGGTTTATAAAAAAATTGAGACCTTACTGAGACATTGTAGAACGATATGAAATGATTTCCTGTCTACACTGTCAGTATGCCTTATTAAAATATCTAAGTGGTGAGAGAAGAGTTTGTCTGGTTGGTTGGAACAGTCCTGGGCCTGTAGAGACTCCTCTCTTTCACTCCTGTCTCCTCCATTCCTCTCTCCTCTGTGTCTGGATCTTTAGTTTTCCCCTTTACCTTCACATCGCTACTTATTCTATCTCATCCTCTCTTCTTTCTCTTTACCCACCATCACTTTCCTCTGTCTCTTTTCTTTCCATTCTCTCTCTCCTTCTGTTGTCTTTCTATCATCTCTCCCCCCTCTATCCTTCCATCTCTCCCTCCATTCCTCTCTCGTCTGTGTGTGTATTTAAGATGTTCTCCCTTCCATCCATTCCTCCCCTTACCCCTCTCTGTTAAGAGTGACAGACAGTGGAATGTGTTGTGTTAATGCATTATCAGTGAGTGATGTCTTAATGTTGGAGAGAGAGACTTGGATAGGCTCCTACGGTCCCAGAATGGATTACCACTCTATTTGTTTAGCCAACAAGTTTAAACAGGATATTGGCAGGCGAGTCCAGCTGTGTATTGACAGGGGTGGGGTTCTATATTATAATAATAATAATAATAATAATATATGCCATTTAGCAGACGCTTTTATCCAAAGCGACTTACAGTCATGTGTGCATACATTCTATATTGAAAGGCAAGTATTTTTTTTACTTCAATAGAGTGATCAGGGATGTGCAACTATAGTTTTCCTTCACGGAAAATATATTAGCGCAACACATTCAGCAGAAAATAGCTTTCTTTTCATCAGATGACAACAGAAGTGCAACACTTTTTGGCTGGCAGCGACACGAGTAAATGAACTTACAATGAATTTTTTTTTTTTTTATTTTTTATTTATTTAACTATGCATGGCCATGTTATTAATGTTTATCATAGAAATAATGTAGCCAGCTGCATTTCTTAATGTTTTGTTTAAAGTTAACCTTTAATTTTCCTGGAGAAAAGTAGGCTGGCTATAACAAGAGAAGTACTGGAGAAAAGTAGGCTGGCTATACCAAGAGAAGTACTGGAGAAAAGTAGGCTGGCTATACCAAGAGAAGTACTGGAGAAAAGTAGGCTGGCTATACCAAGAGAAAGAGAAGTACTGGGAGAGAAGTGGAGGCTGGCTATACCAAGAGAAGTACTGGAGAAAAGTAGGCTGGCTATACCAAGAGAAGTACTGGAGAAAAGTAGGCTGGCTATACCAAGAGAAGTACTGGAGAAAAGTAGGCTGGCTATACCAAGAGAAGTACTGGAGAAAAGTAGGCTGGCTATACCAAGAGAAGTACTGGAGAAAAGTAGGCTGGCTATACCAAGAGAAGTACTGGAGAAAAGTAGGCTGGCTATACCAAGAGAAGTACTGGAGAAAAGTAGGCTGGCTATACCAAGAGAAGTACTGGAGAAAAGTAGGCTGGCTATAGAAGTACTGGAGAAAAGTAGGCTGGCTATACCAAGAGAAGTACTGGAGAAAAGTAGGCTGGCTATACCAAGAGAAGTACTGGAGAAAAGTAGGCTGGCTATACCAAGAGAAGTACTGGAGAAAAGTAGGCTGGCTATACCAAGAGAAGTACTGGAGAGAAGTAGGCTGGCTATACCAAGAGAAGTACTGGAGAAAAGTAGCTACACATCAGTCAGAGCGCTGTCTGCTGATAGAATGATGGAGAAAAGTAGCTACATCAGTCAGAGCGCTGTCTGCTGATAGAATGATGGAGAAAGTAGCTACACATCAGTCAGAGCGCTGTCTGCTGATAGAATGCCCGTTCGTGAATTCTCATCCGAGTGGAGAAGAGCAACTGAAGCACAAAATGTGTCTGATGCCGAGCAGAAATGACAAGAAACATTTTATAGTGTTTGCTTTCTGCTGTGTTTGAGAAGTCAAAGCCCTTTGGATGAGTTACAGCTGCCAGTGCTTGATTTCCTTGCGTTTTTTTGTCCTCTCCGTTCTTGGCCTGTATGCTCCTCACCCCTTTTCTCAGAACAGAGCAGGTAGGCCCATTGCCCTAGCGACTCCAGACTCCACACAGACACAGCGTATACACATGCTGCTCCAGAGCCAGTACTGTACTTCCTTCAGACAAGCATCTGTCAAAACTTTGCTCATTTGCACAAAGTCTCGTTCACCTTTACTTGTAAATGTCCAAACTCACCAAAAATGACATGACATTCAGTAGCTCCTACCTATTTATGTTTAACTTTATGAGCTGGATTGCCTGTCTTTGCAATTCGTTTTTCTTTTCGTTTGCTCGTTAGCATATTTAGCTAGCAGCTTCTGTGGAAATTCGTGTTTAAGTGTGCTAATTTTGTTAGCATTCTGGTGATAGATGCCCTTTTTTTTGGGAGCCCCCTTGTGTTCTAAACCGGTAATATCGTAACTTCAGGGATTAGAGAAGGCCGGTAGGACTCCATGAAAATCTGGATACCGCCCAACCCTAGTCCAAATATATATGACATCTTGAAATGAAGGGACTAAAGTGCTTTTTATTTCCAAACAATAAAACAGATATGTATGAAAATACCCTCAAATAAAAGGTGACATTCTGTACTGTCGTCTCATAAAACATTTGATCTCAAATCCAAAATACCGGAGTATGGAGACAAATTTAAAAGTTGTAGCCATGCCATGTGAAGACAAGGCCTACGTTTGTGTGTCCATGCCATGTGAAGACAAGGCCTACGTTTGTGTGTCCATGCCATGTGAAGACAAGGCCTACGTTTGTGTGTCCATGCCATGTGAAGACAAGGCCTATGTTTGTGTGTCCATGCCATGTGAAGACAAGGCCTATGTTTGTGTGTCCATGCCATGTGAAGACAAGGCCTACGTTTGTGTGTCCATGCCATGTGAAGACAAGGCCTACGTTTGTGTGTCCATGCCATGTGAAGACAAGGCCTATGTTTGTGTGTCCATGCCATGTGAAGACAAGGCCTATGTTTGTGTGTCCATGCCATGTGAAGACAAGGCCTACGTTTGTGTGTCCATGCCATGTGAAGACAAGGCCTATGTTTGTGTGTCCATGCCATGTGAAGACAAGGCCTATGTTTGTGTATCCATGCCATGTGAAGACACAGCAGAGAGCGTAGGACAGATGGAGTGTAACTGACTAAAGAGCAAGTAGAGACATGCCTTTCTGTAGTACTAGAGCAGTGTTTGTCTAATACCGGAGTTGGTTGAGATACACTTCTGGGTTGCAGGCAGTCATAGCCATATGTCGCTAGTATTCCCACTATTCCCATGGGGTTGAGGCTTAAGAATGGGCTGCGGCTTTTAAAAAAGAAATCATTTAAAAACGTATTTCGATGACCTAGAAGATCACGACTAAACCCCAAAAGCCTTTAGGAGGGAGGGTCACTGCACTAAATGCACTGACTGTAAGTCGCTCTGGATAACAGCGCCTGACAAAAAATAGTGTGGGAAATGGTCAAATGCAAATACTTGGGAACTACTGATGCAAACCGTAGCGGCTCACTGCTGCCCCTGCAGGTGAGTGAAGGGTGGTACGTTGCAGCGTACAGTGTCCTATCAGGCCAAGAGGGCTTTTCACCTGTCAGGAGGGTTACAGTGAGACTCTGAGAGGTGGTAAGCCAGTGTCTGATTACCAATCCCAACATCCATCCTGGCAGGCAGACAGACGTGAGTCTGGGCTATGCATGGGAACGTTCAGTAGTTGCGTTCCTTAGGCACTAAACATGGACTGAAATGAGGAAAGACTACGGTAACTGGATTTTGTAAGAAACACTCAATATTTTCTTGTTGCAAAACATTTTGCTACGTTGTGCCCTAATGAACACGACCCACGACAAGGGCACAACTCCAGTCTGCAGTGGATGCAGAGGGTATGCTGCTTTAAATCACTGATTGGTTTAGACCTGGGAACACGTATTTGTGAACTAGCCATCCAATCAGAAGGGCAAAAACTTGGACTATGGGCTTAAAGGACGGGAGTTGTGCACATTAGAACTGATCCCAAACCAACATCTCATTGTCTTCTTCTGGTATATTTAATTATGTTGTGCTATCAGTACAAGCCTTGAGCTCAAATCCTTACTACAGTGATTCTGTCCCACAGTAAGAGTGGCGACGGCAGACAGACATTTTTTGTCCGGTCTCGTTTCACTCCGTGGCATCTCTCCAAGAGGTCTCTGTGACTGGTCACATTTGAGAGGAGATTAAGGCCACGTTGGACTCCCGCCCATTGCCTTCTCTCCATGCCGGTTGGCTAAGTGGAGAGCTGGGCATAAAGTTGTGGACCGTTCGAATAGAAATATGCCATGTAGAACAAACATGCCTCTCTGATGTGAACAAGGAATCACGTTAACTGCTCTATTCATGACATTTCTATCTGAAACGGTCCACAACGTTTGTCTACTGAACGTGGTCCAGGTTCTTGAGAAAGGGGAAGAGGGAGACAAAGGACAGAAGAAGAGGAAAAGAATGGGGGAGGACGATGGTAGGAAAAGAGGAAGAGAGAATGCAGGAAAGTAAAGAGAACAAGAAGGCAGAGGGAAAGAGACAGTTATTAGCGGCTTTGAGAGAGAGAGAATATGGCAGAAGGGTTAGAAGAGGGAGAGGCAGAGTGAATTAGGAAAAAAAGAGAAGTTAACAGAAAGTGGGGAGGATCGGACGCCTGGCAGCCAGCGTGCAGTGTGTGAGGAGAGCGGAAGAGGGTGAGAGTGAGTGAGAGTGAGGAAAAAGAAAGAGGTTCTGTTCTCAATGGGAACTGATCTTTGTGGCGAGGGAAAAACAATGGTCCTCTCTTTATTCTCACTGGGACTGTGGTCACTTAGCCAATAATTCTTTTTTTACCCTCTTTCTTCCGCTCTCTCCCGCCATCCCCCCACCCCCCCCTCTCTCCCCCGCCATCCCCCTCCCTCTCCCGCCATCCCCCTCCCTCTCCCGCCCTCTCCAGCCATCCCTCTCCCGCCATCCCCCCCCCTCTCCCGCCATCCCCCTTCTTCTCCCGCCATCCCCCTCCCTCTCCCGCCATCACCCTCCCTCTCCCGCCATCCACCTCTCTCCCCCGCCATCCCCCTCTCTCTCCCCCGCCATCCCCCTTCCTCTCCCGCCACCCCCCCCCTCTCCCGCCATCCCCCTTCCACTCCCGCCACCACCAAGGTGCCAACAACCTCCTGAAATGTTGGACAATAATAAGAAGACTGTGTAATATGATTCTTTGTCCTGAATGGCACCGTATTCCCTACATAGTGCACTCGTTTTAATCTAAGCCTTATGGGCTTTGATCAAAGGTAGTGCACTACATAGGGGATAGGGTGCCATTTGGGAGTCGTTTTATATAACATGATTCCAATGTTAAACCCAGCTGCCGTGTTTTAAGAAGTGGTAATATATTCATATTGAAGGTAAAATGCCTGCTGCTGATGCCCAAAGGGTTGATTATTTTGTCAGTGACGTGAACACAGTGGGCCGGATCTGAACAGCTGGTGAAAGTATGTGATTGTCTAATGTTCCTCTACTTTCTTCACCCCTTCCCTCTCTCCCCCTCCTTTCTCTTGCTCTCTCTCCTCTCCTTTATCTGATCTCTCTCTCTCTCCTGCGGGGGCGGGAGTGCAGCCAGTGTGAACGAGGCGGAGGTGGACGGCTCTGGAGATGGTGAGTTGAACCTCCTCCCCCCTCTTCCTCATCCCTGATTCCACCTCTCCCAACACAAGTGTAGAAGAGGCTTCTGCTGCCCCCTAGCTCCCACACCCCTAGATCTTTGGCCATAATGTGTGTGTGACGGTGCTTGCCACTGGATGTGTTGCTGCCTGGTATATGTACAGATGTGTCAGCGTACAAGACGTGCTTCATTCACAGCATCGTTGACCTTTACTAACCAATACCTGAATGGACACACACACTGCCTAGGCATCCTGCATGCAGATCCCCTAAGACATTGTGTGTCTCAAAATGCATGGTATCGTGCTCCGTGCACAGGAGGGTCGGAGTATGCGTCCAAATCAAAGTAGGCGAAATGGCACATGGAGGGCACTTCTCAAATGTGTACTCTATTTGTACATATTTTGAAGCATGCATCGATGCAAGCTTCAAAGAAAAATGATGCAACCACATAAAAAATGATGCAACATTTCTTGAAATTAATGTCGGCCATTATTTGAGCTGAAGCGAGAGAAAATACACTCCGACTTCAGAATGAAATGTTGCCTATTCACATCTCATATGTTGCCTGACGACAATATTTAATCTTGATATGTTAATAAATACATGCTGTGTTAATTCTGGCATGTTTACCTGCCTACGTACCGTAGCTCGTAAGTCCATAATAAGTCAATAGGGCTAATTACTAGTACTGTTAGCTAGCCACATAGTCACAAAGAATTGTTAGCTACCCATGAAGAATTTAGGTCATTTTTGCCTGTTTAACTAGCTGTCTAACTAGATTATTACGATTCACATATCTAGCTGATAATTAGGAAGAAAAACATTTGCTTTGTGTATATCTTGGAAGAAGGTTCAGTGAATGGGGAGGTGCAGCGTGAGGTAATACAGTAGGGGGAGTGCGAGTGCTCATCAAATGTAATGTGTTATGCATTCTCCGTACTCGTCCTCACAAGAACGTACTCAAGAGAACGTGGTCGGAGAATGCACGCGGAGCAGGAGAGTGTGGAGCACGGTAATATGTAAAAGAAATCATTAAAAACATTGTGTCCGAACACTTGATAACCTCTAGTCTCGATTGATCTGCAGTCTTTTGATCTTTCAGTAGGTGTGAATAACTAGAGATCTGTGTGAGGAGTTGATTATCTCTAATCTCTCTTTCTCCCCCTCCTCCTTCCTCCAGTGTTCTCCTTCCCATCCCTGTCTAATGAGGAGGGTCTGATGGGTGTCAGCAAGCCCCTGCCCAAGCAACTGTGGGAGGCCAAGAAGGTGTGTGTGCATGATGAGTGTGTCATTTCTCTTTGGTTGGAGAGAGGGACACGGGGGGCAGTTGATTAAGACATAATGACAGACATGGAAGCCTTTTGGGATGAGATCATGCTGATGGGAAAAGCTGCAGTACTAATGAAGACATGCTTCCAATACACATCATTCTGCCTCATGTTCTAGATCCATAACACTTAGACTGTTGACTAAATATTCCAGTAGTTAGATTAGTCATTTTGAGATTCCATCACTCTTTTTGCTTTAGATCAGTTTAATCACCTGATTGTTTCTCTATTATAGGTTCAATCCCTCTCATCACGGCCCAAATCCTGTGAAGTGCCTGGAATCAAGTGAGTCTTCAGGATCCATCTTCCATCCACTCATACAGGGCACTATGTTTAAACAACAATCAGTCATCATTATGAGCCAAGTTGTTTGTGATTCTCAATGACAGATGTCTGAGAGGGAGAGACTGGGATGTGATCCATATATTGTGTGTGTGTGTGTGTGTGTGTGTGTGTGTGTGTGTGTGTGTGTGTGTGTGTGTGTGTGTGTGTGTGTGTGTGTGTGTGTGTGTGTGTGTGTGTGTGTGTGTGTGTGTGTGTGTGTGTGTGTGTGTGTGTCAACATTGTGGATGTGCGTGTCAACATAGTCTGTCAACATTGTGTGTGTATGTGTCAACATTGTTAATGTCTGTATCAACATGTTCTTTCAACATTGTGTGTGTTTGTTGGGTCTAGCAGTGCAGTACAGTGGGCTGCTGGTCACTACTATAGAGCAGTGAGTCAGTTATCTCACTGAGGGCTTGAATGAACAGCGATGCAAATGTTCACTTGCTGGTACATTTAAAGGGGAATTCCACTCACAAACATGGTTTTCCACACACAAATATTACTTCTCACCAATGCTATTATTGATAACATTATTGATAAAAAAATATTTTTGTATATTTCACTTTGAATATGTGGACAACTACAAATACCTAGGTGTTTGGTGAGACTGTAAACTCTCCTTCCAGACTCACATTAAGCATCTCCAATCCAAAACTAAATCTAGAATCGGCTTCCTATTTCTCAACAAAGCATCCTTCACTCATGCTGCCAAACATACCATCCTACCGATCCTCGACTTCAGGCGATGTCATTTACAAAATAGCCTCCAACACTCTATTCACCAAATTGGATGCAGTCTATCACAGTCCCATCCGTTTTGTCACCAAGGCCCCATATACTACCCACCACTGCGACCTTCATACTTGTCGCCAAACCCACTGGCTCCAGGTCATCTACAAGTCTCTGCTAGGTAAAGCCCCACCTTATCTCAGCTCACTGGTCACCATAGCAGCACCCACTCAAAGCACGCGCTCCAGCAGGTATATCTCACTGGTCACCCCCAAAGCCAATTCGTCCTTTGGCCGCCTCTCCTTCCAGTTCTCTGCTGCCAATGACTGGAAAAATATCTGAAGCTGGAGACTCTTACCTCCCTCACTAGCTTTAAGCAACAGCTGTCAGAGCAGATCACTGCACCTGTACATAGCTCATCTGTAAATAGCCTATCCAATCTACCTCATCCCCATACTGTATTTATTTATTTATTTGTCTTGCTCCTTTGCACCCCAGTATCTCTACTTGCACATTCATCTTCTGCACATCCTACCATTCCAGTGTTTAATTGCTATATTGTAATTACTTTGCCACCAAGGCCTATTTATTTCCTTACCTCTCTTATCCTACCTCATTTGCACATGCTGTATATAGATATTTATACTGTATTGTTGATTGTATGTTTGTTTATTCCATGTGTAACTCTGTGTTGTATGTGTCGAACTGCTTTGCTTTATCTTGGCCAGGTCGCAGTTGCAAATGAGAACTTGTTCTCAACTAGCCTACCTGGTTAAATAAAGGTGAAATAAATCAATAAAAATGCAATGCCTTATAGCCACACAACAAAAAAGGCCATAACTCTGCCCAAAAGTATGTCACAGATACATTCCCTCCCTTCTAGCACATTGATGTTTGTCATGAGTCTTGTTCATAACTTAGCAGTTTTCCCTTCGATAGGCCAGCTTCAAAGTCAAAATTGGGTATATTGTAAAAATTCATTCATTTAAGGTTAAGGTTAGGCATTAGGGTTAGCGGTGTGGTTAATGTTAGCGTTGGGTTTAAAATCTGATTTTATGACTTTGTGGCTGTGCCATCTAGTGACTGCTCTGCAGAGCTGCTTCCAGAACAAGATTCATGACAAAAAACGCTGACCTTCTCCCTTCTACCCATCCAGATGCATATTAAACGTTCCCCTTTTAAAATCCACTTCATAATTGGTTTTCTCTCCCGTCTTGTCCTCAGTATATTCCCGTCTCCAGAGCAGAACGCGGGCCTCTCCAACTACCAGGGCTCGTTGAACACTGGCGGTTCCCTGCCAGACCTCAGTAACCTGCACTTCCCCTCACCGCTGCCCACACCCCTGGACCCAGACGACGGGCACCACGGAGGGGGGGGCTACCACCCCAACCTGAGCGGGGGCAGCAGCACAGGCAACCTGCCCGCCGCCATGATGCACCTCGGCATAGGGAATCACCAGGGAGGCTGGACTGAAGGAGGTGTGTGTTTGGGGTGTGTGGGGGTGGATTTTTCTCAATTCATCTTTCCTCTCATCTTCTCCTCTAAACTCATTGGATAAGAACCTCAAAGGGGAGGGACCATGGACCTTTTCCTCCAATACGGTTAAGTAAAGGCCTAGAGATGGGTGTGAATGTATGTACTGTGGGAGTGGGAGGATGGGTCTTTTGTCTGTGTGCACTCATGTGAAACCAGGCACAGACGCGTACATACAGGGAAAAAAGTATTTGATTCCCTGCTGATTTTGTACGTTTTCCCACTGACAAAGAAATGATCAGATCAATTAAATACAGAAATGTCTCATTTCCATAAGTATTCCCACCCCTACATGTTAGAATCAGCTGTGAGTCTTTCTGGGTAAGTCTGTAAGAGCAGTGCACGCATTGTACAATATTTTCCCATTCTTTTTTTCTAAATTCTTCATGCTCTGCCAAATTGTTTTTTGAATCAGAAACATTCCATGTTGTCTTGGTAACCAACTCCAGTGTAGATGTTATTGTCCTGCTGAAAGGTGAATTTGTCTCCCGGTGTATGTTGGTAAGCAGACTTAGCCAGGTTTTCTTGTAGGGTTTTGCTTTAGCTTAGCTCTACTCAGTTTAGTTTTTATCCTAAAAAACTCCCTAGTCCTTGCTGATGACAAGCATACCCATAACATGATGGAGCCACCACCTTGCTTCAAAATATGAGGAGTGGTACTCAGGAATGTGTTGTGCTGGATTTGCAACAAACATTCAGGACATAAAGTTAATTTCTTTGCAAGATTTTTTGCAGTTTTACTTTTTAGTCCCATATTGCAAACAGAATACAAATATTTTGGAGTAGTTGTGTTCTGTACAGGCTTTCTTCTTTTCACTCTGTCATTTAGGTTAGTATTGTGAAGTAACTACAATGTTGATCCATCCTCAGTTTTCTCCTATCACAGCCATTACTCTAACTGTTTTAAAGTCACTATTGGCCTCATGGTGAAATACCTAAACGGTTTCCTTCCTCTCCGTCAACTGAGTTAGTAACACCATCCAAAGTGTAATTATTAACTTCACCATGCTCAAAGAGATATCCACAATGTCTTTTTATTTTGTTTTTGTTTACCCATCTACCAATAGGTGCCCTTCTTTGCAAGGCATTGGAAAACCTCCCTGGTCTTTGTGGTTGAATCTGTTTTAAATTCACTGCTCAACTGAGGGACCTTACAGATAATTATACAGAGATGAGGTAGTCATTATAAAAAATCATGTTAAACACGTTTTTTCACACAGAGTCCATGCAACTTATTATGTGACTTGTTAAGACAATTTTTACTCCTGAACTTATTTAGGCTTTCCATAACGAAGGGATGGAATACTTATTGACTAAAGTCATTTCAGCTTTCCATTGTCAATTCATTTGTTAACATTTCTTAAAACACAATTCTAATTTCACATTATGGCCAGTGACACAAAATCTCAATTGAATCCATTTTAAATTCAGGCTGTAACAACAATGTGAAAAAGTAAAGGGGTGTGAATACTTTCTCAACACAGCGTGTGTGTAGATGGTTGTATGTGTGCAGATGCTGTGTGTCCTCACCGGTGCGCTGGGGGGGCCCTCGGCCCATCTGCTGGTTCATGTGAAAGGGGTCCTTGGGGTTCATGGCACTCGTGTGTAGAGCCGAGTCCAAGTTGGTTCTGTGCAGTAGGAGAAGATGGATGGATGGAGGGAGGAAGGGAGGGGAGGAGTGGATGGAGGGAGGGAGGAAGGGAGGGGAGGAGTGGATGGAGGGAGGGAGGAAGGGAGGGGGAGGGATGGATGGAGGGAGGGAGGAGGGAGGAGTGGATGGAGGGAGGGAGGAGGGATGGAGGGAGGGGAGGAGTGGATGGAGGGAGGGAGGAGAGGAGGGGAGGGATGGATGGAGGGAGAGAGGGAGGAGGAGAGAGAGAGAGGAGGAGAGGATGGATGGATGGATGCAGGGAGGAGGAGAGAGAGAGGAGGAGAGGATGGATGGATGTAGGGAGGAGGAGAGAGAGAGGAGGAGAGGATGGATAGATGCAGGGAGGAGGAGAGGATGGATGGAGGCAGGAGGAGGAGAGGATGGAGGGAGGGAGGAGGAGAAGGAGAGGATGGGTGGAAGGAGGAGGAGAGAGAGGATGTTAGTTTTCTGACCCAGTGGTGGAGAGAGGCATTTTACAGTGATACAGCCTGAAATTGGCCAGGGCACTAGAACAGTCTGCAGCACCCGGCCTCACCATACTAGAATCTGAAGTCAAATGTCTACTGTTTGCTGAGGACGCCTCCAGGCTAGGTCAGAGTGTCATTCTCAATAATAATAAAACAAGGGCCAGCAAGCCAAGACCTTCACATTGGGAGTTTTCTGAACCACATGATTTAATATAAAAATATATTTACAAAAAAAGGCATTAAAGGCCCAGTGCCAAAAAAAATGGGATTTTCCTGTGATTTATATATATTTCCACACTGTGGTTAGAATAATATTGTGAAAATTGTTAATAGCCTTTTAGTGGTTTGAAGGGAGAGTAAAGTGAATATAGAGGAATGTCTTTATCCAACCCTCCTCCCTCTGAAATCTACCACTATCTAATCACTCCTCTCTCTCTCAAACCCTCTCGCTCTCTCAAACCCTCTCGCTCTCTCGAAACCCTCTCGCTCTCTCGAAACCCTCTCGCTCTCTCGAAACCCTCTCGCTCTCTCGAAACCCTCTCGCTCTCTCGAAACCCTCTCGCTCTCTCGAAACCCTCTCGCTCTCTCGAAACCCTCTCGCTCTCTCGAAACCCTCTCGCTCTCTCGAAACCCTCTCGCTCTCTCGAAACCCTCTCGCTCTCTCGAAACCCTCTCGCGCTCTTGTGTACTCTCGCTCTCTCTCGTACCCTCTCGCGCTCTCTCTCGTACCCTCTCGCGCTCTCTCTCGTACCCTCTCGCGCTCTCTCTCGTACCCTCTCGCGCTCTCTCTCGTACCCTCTCGCGCTCTCTCGCGCTCTCTCTCGGCCCTCTCGCGCTCTCTCTCGGCCCTCTCGCGCTGTCTCTCGGGCCTTCTCGCGCTCTCTCTCGGGCCCTCTCGCTCTCTCTCGGGTCCTCTCGCGCTCTCTCTCGGGTCCTCTCGCGCTCTCTCTCGGGTCCTCTCGCGCTCTCTCTCGGGTCCTCTCGCGCTCTCTCTCGTACCCTCTCGCGCTCTCTCTCTCTCCTCTCGCGCTCTCTCTCGGCCTCGCGCTCTCTCTCGGGCCCTCTCGCGCTCTCTCTCGGGCCCTCTCGCGCTCTCTCTCGGGTCCTCTCGCGCTCTCTCTCGGGTCCTCTCGCGCTCTCTCTCGGGTCCTCTCGCGCTCTCTCTCGGGTCCCTCGCGCTCTCTCTCGGGCCCTCTCGCGCTCTCTCTCTCCTCTCGGGCGCTCTCTCTCGGGCCCTCTCGCGCTCTCTCTCGGGCCCTCTCGCGCTCTCTCTCGGGCCCTCTCGCGCTCTCTCCCGGGCCCTCTCGCGCTCTCTCTCCCGGGCCCTCTCGCGCTCTCTCTCTCCCGGGCCCTCTCGCGCTCTCTCTCTCCCGGGCCCTCTCGCGCTCTCTCTCTCCCGGGCCCTCTCGCTCTCTCTCTCCCGGGCCCTCTCGCGCTCTCTCTCTCCCGGGCCCTCTCGCGCTCTCTCTCTCCCGGTCCCTCTCGCGCTCTCTCTCTCCCGGTCCCTCTCGCGCTCTCTCTCTCCCGGTCCCTCTCGCGCTCTCTCTCTCCCGGCCCTCTCGCGCTCTCTCTCTCCCGGGCGCTCTCTCTCTCCCGGGCCCTCTCGCTCTCTCTCTCTCGGGCCCTCTCGCTCTCTCTCTCTCGGGCCCTCTCGCTCTCTCTCTCTCTCTCTCTCTCGGGCTCTCTCTCGGGCCCTCTTGCTCTCTCTCTCTCGGGCCCTCTCTCTCTCTCTCTCTCTCTCTCTCTCTCTCGGGCCCTCTCGCTCTCTCTCTCTCTCGGGCCCTCTCGCTCTCTCTCTCTCTCTCTCTCTCGGGCCCTCTCGCTCTCTCTCTCTCTCTCGGGCCCTCTCGCTCTCTCTCTCTCTCTCGGGCCCTCTCGCTCTCTCCCTCTCTCTCTGACTCTCTCTCTGTCTCGCTCTCTCTCTGACCCTCTCTCGCTCTCTCTCTGGCTCTCTCTCTGACCCTTTTTCTCTGACCCTCTCTCGCTCTGACCCTCTCTCGCTCTGACCCCTCTCTCTCTCGCTCTCTTTCTGACTCTCGCTCTCTCTCTGACCCTCTCTCTCTCGCTCTCTCTCTGACCCTCTCTCTCTCTCGCTTTCTCTCGGACCCTCTCTCTCTCACTTTCTCTCTGACCCTCTCACTTTCTCTCTGACCCTCTCGCTTTCACTCTGACCCTCTCGCTTTCTCTCTGACCCTCTCGCTTTCTCTCTGACCCTCTCTGACCCTCTCTCTCTCTCCCTCTCTGATTGTTGGGATATTAACAAATGGGGTCCTGTGTGTGTATCTGGGTGGGGATTGGAAAACCGAATGCAGACATAACATCCACATGATCTTGCATCTCACAAGACTCCTTTTAACCAAGCAGCACTGTTCTCTCCTCCTTGCAGTTAATTTCAAACCAAGATGCTTCCCTTTATTTAATCAGGCAATCTGCAGTTCAAACAAAAGCAAAGCACCACCCTGACACTTTTTTGGTTAACCAGCTAGTGCTGCATGAGTGTAACACTCAAATTCATAGAGAGCGCTAAGGATATAAGGACTGAACATCCATGATCTCAAAATGATGCTATACAGTGCTTGTTTTCAATTCATTTGTTTACAAACAATGTAGTAAAATAAGCTTATATTTGGGGTTTTGATGGGGTTAGACAGGCATTTATAATTTACATTTACATTTAAGTCATTTAGCAGACGCTCTTATCCAGAGCGACTTACAAATTGGTGTATTCACCTTAATTTGAAGTATATTCTTCAATAATCAATGGCTATATGTTATTATTTAAATGTCCAAAACTTGATGTAGTAATTGTAGATTGCCACTTTAAAAACCATAATGAGTTTATTGGCATGATGAAATGCATTTGCACATAGTGCTATAATACAAACCATTCAGAAATGGAAGCAATCACAAAAATAAGTAAAACATGTTTTAATCAATTCTTTCTCTGATGAATCAGTGTGTGGAGATCTTTGTATTTAATAGAACGTGTGTGTGTGTGTGTGTGTGTGTGTGTGTGTGTGTGTGTGTGTGTGTGTGTGTGTGTGTGTGTGTGTGTGTGTGTGTGTGTGTGTGTGTGTGTGTGTGTGTGTGTGTGTGTGTGTGTGTGTGTGCGTGCGGTAGACTAGCGGTTAAGAGCATTGGGCCAGTAACTGAAAGTTGCTGGATCGACTACCGAGCCAACAAGGTGAAAAATCAGTCCCTAATTGCTCCTGTAAGTCTCTTTGCTAGGCACACCTGATAACAATGCTGCATACTACTGATCCATGACCTGGTGCAGAGGAGGGACATTAGGAAATGGGAATTAAATACACCAAACTGTTAATAATAGTCTGTGGTCTGAATGTGTGACTCAAAAGCCTTCTGTCCCTTCCTTCTTCTAGGTCTCTCGTCCTCTCTGAGCAATCCTTCCATCCAGAACTCTCTCCAAAACTCCCAGCTGCACTCGTCCCTCAGCAATCCCTCCATCCACTCGTCCCTCCGTCTGACGTCCCTCTCCAACCCTCCGCAGGGAGCCATGAGCAGCTCGCCTCGCCGCCGCCCGGCTCCCATCAGCCCCCTCACTCTGTCACCCGGCACCGAGCAACGGCGGGGGCTTTCCAAGCAGCTGTCTCCCACAATGTCCCCCTCACTGTCCCCCATCACACAGGTACACACACACAAAAACTCAGGGGAAAAAAAGAAACGCCCTCTCACTGTCAACTGTATTTATTTTCAGCAAACTTAACATGTGTAAATACTTGTATGAACATAACAAGATTCAACAACTGAGACATAAACTGAACAAGTTCCACAGACATGTGACTAATAGAAATGGAATAATGTGTCCCTGAACAAAGGGGGGTCAAAATCAAAAGTAACAGTCAGTATCTGGTGTGGCCACCAGCTGCATTAAGTCCTGCAGTGCATCTCCTCCTCATTGGACTGCACCAGATTTGCCAGTTCTTGCTGTGAGATGTTACCCCACTCTTCCACCAAGGCACCTGCAAGTTCCCAGACATTTCTGGGGGGGAATGGCCCTAGCCCTCACCCTCCGATCCAACAGGTCCCAGACGTGCTCAATGGTTTGAGCTCCCGGCTCTTTGCTGGCCATGGCCTGTCTTGCATGAAATCACGCACAGAACGAGCAGTATGGCTGGTGTCATTGTCATGCTGGAGGGTCAGGATGAGCCTGCAGGAAGGTTACCACATGAGGGAGGAGGATGTCTTCCCTGTAACGCACAGTGTTGAGATTGCCTGCAAGACAACAAGCTCAGTCTGATGATGCTGTGACACACCGCCCCAGACCATGACGGACCCTCCACCTCCAAATTGATCCCACTCCAGAGTACAGGCCTCGGTGTAACACTCATTCCCTCGACAATAAACGTGAATCTGACCATCACCCTTGGTGGGACAAAACCTCGACTCGTCAGTGAAGAGCACTTTTTGCCAGCCCTGTCTGGTCCAGCGACTGTGGGTTTGTGCCCATAGGCGTTGTTGTTGCCGGTGATGTCTGTTGAGGACCTGCCTTACAACAGGCCTACAAGCCCTCAGTCCAGCCTCTCTCAGCCTATTGCAGACAGTCTGAGCACTGATGGAGGGATTGTGTGTTCCTGGTGTAACTCGGGCAGTTGTTGCCATCCTGTACCTGTCTGCAGGTGTGATGTTCGGATGTACTGATCCTGTGCAGGTGTTACCCCTGGTCTGCCACTGCGAGGATGATCAGCTGTCCAGCCTGTCTCCCTGTAGCGCTGTCTTAGGCATCGCAATTTATTTCCCTGGCCACATCTGCAGTCTTCATGCCTCATTGCAGCATGCCTAAGGCACGTTCACACAAATGAGCAGGGACCCTGGGCATCTTTCTTTTGGTGTTTTTCGGAGTCAGTAGAAAGGCCTCTTTAGTGTCCTAAGTTTTCATTACTGTGACCTTAATTGCCTACTGTCTGTAAGCTGTTAGTGTCTTAATGACCGTTCCACAGGTGCATGTTCATTAATTGTTAATTGAACAAGCATGGGAAACAGTATTTAAACCCTTTACAATGACAATCTGTGAAGTTATTTTGATTTTTACTAATTATCTTTGAATTACAGGGTCCTGAAAAGGGGACGTTTTTAGTCATACTTACCTTCGCAATACACAGACACACACACACCTCACTACTTACTTAGCTCGCTTTCCCCGGTTAGACAGGCAAGCCAGCAACCGGTTGCCAGTTCGAATCCCGGGTCTGACTGAAAAAATCTGTCAGGAAGTGAACTGGCAACTGGAGGTATCAAATCCTGCCGCTGTGCCATTACTCAAGGCACTTAACCCCCCAAAACAACTGCTTCACGGGTGTCCAGTGTGGCAGCCCCCTGCTCAAACCACTCCAACCTGTATACTGTTGAAGTCAGAAGTTTACATATGCCAAATACATTTAAACTCAGTTTTTCACATTTTAATCCTAGTCTTAGGTCAGTTAGGATGACCACTTCATTTTAAGAATGTGAAATGTCAGAATAATAGTAGAGAATGATTTCAGCTTTTATTTCTTTCATCACATTCCCAGTGGGTCAGAAGTTTACATACATTCAATTAGTATTTGGTAGCATTGCCTTTAAATTGTTTATCTTGGGTCAAACGTTTCGGGTAGCCTTCCACAAGCTTCCCACAATAAGTTGGGT